>NC_041390.1:276045997-276103320 GCF_002162155.2 Triticum dicoccoides
GTGCATAAGTTATCAGGTTTGCGATGTGTGAGTACCATGCTATTCACATAAAAGCTCGTCAACTCCCCCCTCCCCTTCGACCGCCAAAGATATTAGGACAGGGGTAAGTAAGTTATCGGGTCTTTAAATGTGTAAGTTATCATTCTATTCACAAAAAAAATACCGGGGGATATTTGATCAATTCCTCAAAGAAAAAGGAAAAAGGAATCAACAGGGAATGGCCAAAAAGTATGATGTGCATTCTTTTGCACAACAAAATAGTTTAGCTGAGCTGGTTAGTGTGTGTTTCACATTAGCTGCTTGGTGTGTGTTCAAATCTCATATTCAGTGCCATTTTTTTTGGACTAAAAATGTAACCAGGGTGTGCCAATAGATCTAGCACCCAAAAAAATGACAGATCCAATCCAGAGAAAAAAAATCACGGTAGTTAATTCCATAGTCTCCGAATTCTTCTCACTAAATTCGCCATCAAGTTAGCAGGTCGTTTACATTTAATCTTGAACAAAGAGCCACTATGCTACACATTCACAGTCTGGGCGAAATTGACAACAACAAAGTTTAGGTGAGTTGGTTACTGTGGTGGTGCACATCCAGGAGGTTTGGGGTTCGAATCCTGGCCGCTGGACGAGGCCCGAATCGTATGTGCCTGTCGCTAAATTCCTGCCGGCAGGGATTTAGCTTTTCCGTTAAGAGGATGTTTGTTTGTTTTGTTATTATATTTCCTTTTTTTCACTATTTGGATTTGGCCCAAACGCAAACATTTCACGTAGACATCAGATAGACTATTTCTCAGAGAGAGAGAAAAACACGCACACTTTGTGAGATGCACGCGCATCTCACCCCCTAATCTCAAATCAAAAGAAACGTCGGCATCGGCCGCACCATTTTGGTGAGATGCACGCACACGCACACTATTTTTTTCGCAAAAAGAATATATCAAATCGGCCAGGCCGAGCGGCCGCCATGCGTCCTTCCTCGTCTCCTCCCGTCCTGCCTTCGAACTGAACGAAGCCGAAATGAATCATAAAAGCATATTATGACGAAATCTAAACTAATCGAAAAAGCGTATTATGACAGTGGACAACAGCTTATTACGACGGTGAACGGGCAGGGATTTAGCTTTTCCGCTGGACGAGGCCCGAATCGTATGTGCCTGTCGCTAAATTCCTGCCGGCAGGGATTTAGCTTTTCCGTTAAGAGGATGTTTGTTTGTTTTGTTATTATATTTCCTTTTTTTCACTATTTGGATTTGGCCCAAACGCAAACATTTCACGTAGACATCAGATAGACTATTTCTCAGAGAGAAAAACACGCACACTTTGTGAGATGCACACTATTTTTTTCACAAAAAGAATATATTAAATCGGCCAGGCCGAGCGGCCCCCATGCGTCCTTCCTCGTCTCCTCCCGTCCTGCCTTCGAACTGAACGAAGCCGAAATGAATCATAAAAGCATATTATGACGAAATCTAAACTAATCGAAAAAGCGTATTATGACAGTGGACGACAGCTTATTACGACGGTGAACGGGCAAAAGCAATAGCCCTTTTAAAAGATGGAGAGAACTCACGTTGGAGTACATGAAGTTTAAGTTTAACTGCGCAATTGATGATTTCCCCATGGTTATACCTTACATCGTAAGATGCCATTGGCAAGCACCACCGGATAAGCAGTGAAACTTTTAACAACATATATGACTTTAAGCAAGCAGGATTTCCACACAAACACCGCGTTATCAGGTGCTGGTCCTACCAATCCACGACAAATGCACTGTTCATGAAAGGTCCCAAGCCAAAGGGAACAAAGGAGTGTCATATACATATGTGCGCAAGAAGGGAGCAACAGTGGGGAAAAGGTTAACATGATTTCTGAGCATAACAGAAGATCATGCCCTTGGTTAAAAGTACACAGTAGATCAGCAGCATCTACTGATCCAGCAATGAGACTACTGTTCCATCAACCAAAGGTAGATCCGATCATGATGGTTGCTCTAGAATTCAGTGTCGAAGCAAGATGCCATCACTTTCGAAACAACTGATCGTGCAAAGGGTATATAGCTTAGACTGTACCTGCACATAACAACAACTGTAACTTCAGAATTGCTGCCCCATCACTCATGCTCTTGGGATGCTAATTTATGTAGTTGCACCAATTATTTATCAATTTATGTAGTTGCACCAATTATTTATCTAAAAATGTTGCCCATTTTATGTGATATGATGAGACATCACATGGGATAATGTTTTTATCCATGCATCTACGGACTTGCACTGATATCTCAATCAAGCTCTCATGTTAAAGTGGCGTTGGCTGGAGAAAGTTGGGCAAGACAAGCCCTGGGCAGGCCTTCAGATTCAGTTACAGCTGGAAACGGATGAGTTGTTCACGGCGCCTACGAGCTGCACTATGAAGAATGACATCACCTTCGCTTCTGGACTGACAGATGGATTCACAGGGTTAGTGTGGCCCAGGTTGTGCTGGCCTTGCTTCAGTTTGTCTGGCCTGCTGTGTTACGACGCCTAGTGGCGGATGCCCTTCCTGAGGCAGATTGGGCGAGGGATCTCAGGGAAAGCCTATCTGTGCCGGCGGTTGCATACAGCTGTGGAGGGCCCTGCTTGATTTTGAGCTGGGACCTGGGAGTGGATCCTAGCGAGTTCAGGTGGCGACTTTAGCCCGACGGCAAGTTATCTGCTCGTTCCACTTAGTCTTTTCTTGCTCGGTCGAGAAATTTGCCCCCTGTGAAACGGAGCTTTGGTCTTCTTGGGCTTCTCTTGGGATTAAAATCTTTGTATGGCTTGCGCTGCATAATCAGTTGTGGACTGCGGACAGACTTGCTCAGCGTCAGTTGCAACACCCGCCACTTTGTGTTCTCTGCTGTCAGGAGGAAACTGCTAACCACCTGCTTCTGAGGTGCCCTTCCTTGCGGGAGATCTGGTATAATGTGCTGCTCCCCTTACGGTTGCACAGGTTCAGGCCGGACAATCTGGCTTCGCTAACAAACTGGTGGCCGCCCTGCAGTCATGCTGTTCCAGCGCGCAACCGCAGGGAGGTGGACGCTCTGATTTGTCTGACTCTCCGGCTCCTCTAGCTCGAAAGGAACAGCTATGTCTTCGACAAGGTGGCGTCAATGCCCTCGCTGGTCATCAAGCAGATTAGGGAGGAATTTCCTTTGTGGAAGATTTGCTAGATCATGTGGATTTGTAGGGAATGTGAGTTAGCACTTTCTTTGCCCATGGCGGAGTGCTTTCTCCTGTGGTTGCACCCCTGTATATAACTGATGTAACGCTCTACCTTTCTTTGTACAAAAGACACGAAGCTTGCATTTCTTAAAAAAATAATCTCTTTGGGTGTCTGCTTAGCTGTGGAATATTTTTAATAGAAAAATAGCACGAATATTGGTTAATTTGAAAGTAATCATCCAGTGAGTTTTTCTTACACATGTTGGACCTAGGAGAAATTATGAGTGTGCAGTTGGGTCAACATTGAACAGAACTCATTGCTAAAAATCAAACTTTAAAAGATATTAAACTTACCAGATAAGGGCACCAAATTCCAAGACGATGGCAAGTAGAGTCAACAGCTTACTGTGAACCTGTTTGGAGTAGAAAAGACAGATATTTGGTTGGTTATAGAACTAACACATAAACCTGGCAGAAAATTTATGAAATATGCCAGATTTCTCTAATCATTTTACTTACTAAGAGAGCGCAGAATAGAGAAATTATGATGCTTGCAATGTATATAGCAGTGGCATATATACGGACAGGATCAAGCATCATATCAAACTGTCTCTTGGGACCTATAAGAAACGCTGTACTGTCAAACAAATGATCCCAGCATTAGCTGACATGAGGAAAAACTTTGATACATAAACGATAATAATCTAGTTAAGGAAGGTGAATGAACATTACAGCACATATGAAATAAACAGCAAGGTAGTTCCTTGGATACGTCAGTACTGAGTACATGAGGCGCGATTTCAATAAGTACTAGGCACGAGGAGGAGGTTAGCCTTGATGGGCAGGCAGTACCTCAGAAGGACAGTAGGATACCTTTTGATATTTGAGAACAATTGTGACGACCCGAGACCGACGCTCCAGATGCCGTCCAGTTATTTCGTTGCCGATGTGTGTTTATTTGTTTGTTGCATTTCATCATCGCATCATCTGCATTGCATCGGCACTCCGTTGCCGTCATTGTTTTCAAACTTGCATCTGTTCATAGTGCCGCTTCTCTCTATTGCCTTCATTGACTGTTCGAGACCAACCACACTTCCACGCTACCGCCTGACCTCTCTACACAGCCACCGACCACCTTCGCAACCTAGTCCGAAAACTTCTCCCGGACCCGACCCGGGCAGTCATGACCGTTGGATCCGGATCATCCCCAAACATCCCTAAATCATCATCGGTTTCTCGTTGGACTCTCCTAACCCATTTATTCCAGACCGCCTGATCGCGATTGAAGGATCCAGATCATCCCCTTTTCGTATATATATAGTCCCATAGCCCATCTTTAGACCCAAACCCTAAAATCTAGGACATCTGTCCCCGCCGCCGCCGCCACACTCAAATCTCACCTCGGGATCCTCCCAATTCCCATTCCACCAACCAGATGCGGCGCCCGATCCAAAAATCTCCTCAGCCTCCACCACACATCCATCTACCCACTGAGCAGCCGCGTTGCAACCTCGTCGCCGGCCAGCGTCAGGCCAGCCACTGCCGCCCTCTCCTTCCCCCTTGCCTTCTCTCTCTCACGCGACCCTCCCTCTCTCTCTCGCAGAGACCACTGATGCCGTCGACCTCGAGCTGCCGTGGCTTCTGCCACGCCATGGATCTCCGGCGCCTGCTCCTGCATCAAGCAGGGGAGCGAGGAGTACGAAGCCCCAGCACCCGTCGCCGCCGTCCTGCTACCTCCACCGCCCAGATCCGTGCCTCCGTCCGCCACCATCTCCTTCCTGGAGCCCCGCGCCGAGCTCCTCGTCCGCCACCACCTTCAACCAACGCCGCTGCAGCCGCTCCTTGACGCCCGCGCCGGCCGCTCGCGAAGGCCACGACCAGACCGGCCGCTTCCCGCGCCTGCCGGACCCCCTTTGTCGCGCCGTGCTCCTTCCCCGAGCTCCTCCTCGTCGTCCCAGCAGTAGCACCGAGCCACCGGCGAGCAGCGGCGGCTCCCTCCTCCCTGACCGCGGCCGTGCCGCGACCATCGTCGACGAACCCAGCAGCAATGTCGTCGTTCCTCCTCCGCAACCCCGAGCTCCCCGCGCGAGCCCCTGCTTCCTCGCGTTCCGTCACCGTACCGCTCGTCCCAGCAGAGCCCCGACCTTCCCGTTCCCTTCCCCGATTCGCTTCTCTCTCTGAACCGCCCTCTGTTTTTCTTTGGGCAGCAGCACCGTCAGAGCTTCATGGTATCCGCCGCATTCAACCGCTGCCCACGTCCCAATCCGAGTCCTCCACGCCAGGTCCTCCGGCCCCGCAGCGACGCCACGCCGGAGCCGCGCCATCCCACCGCTCGCCGGAGTCCCACGCGCCCCTGCGTCGTCACTGCCTTCTAACGAGCACGAGCTCGATCCCCTGCCTCCATGCATCGAAGGAACCAGGCGCGTTTGACTGCGCCTGGACCGGCCTCGCGTAGGCCTAGCGCCACCTCTTCCTTCCATCCAGCCTGCCTGCTGCAGCCCACCGAACCGGCCCAGTTGATGTTGGCCCTTGGTGAGCCACCACAGACCCAGCGCCCAGTGCACTGTTCAGATTCGGCCCATTTTTTTCAGATCTGCGATTTTAGCATTATCCAGAGTTTACCAGATTTGCAGAAAACCCCCTAGACTTCATGCATTTAATTACTCCACAACCATGCATCGGTTAAAAATGATTTAAATATGAAAAATGCTTAGAATTTTGTCTAGTTTCATAATATGCCACTTTCATCCATGTTTAAAATGTTTAAAATGTTGTTTGATTAAATTTGCTCAAATGCCATGCTAAAATGATTTATCTAATAACTAAATAAGTAGCTCCAAATTTAATAAATTTTATATGTAAATGGGGCAGAAAAATGCATAGTTTAACATGGTGCACTTTCTTTGCATGTTTAACTACTCTAAAATATGGTTTAGGGCAGAACAGTACCAAATCATAATATGTATATGGGGATTTTCCGAAATTGTTGTTTGTTGTTCCGGCCTCATTTAAACTTGCCTAGATAGGTAATTTTCATATGCTTCACCCTTTGCCATGTTTAATAACATTTAATATTGTTGGGTACATAAACGAGAGAGAACTAAATAATTGATGTGGTGTTCCGTCAATATGCAACACTTTGCCATGACATGCCTCTTTAAACCGGACATGCATCATACTTGATTGTGCATCATGCCATGTTTATGCTCGTTGGTTTACCATGTTGTTTGCTCCTTTCGGGTGTTGCTTCTTCTTGTTAGTTCCGGTAACGTCGCGTTTGTGAGGATTCGTTCAACTACGTCCGTTTGTCTTCTTCATGGACTCGTTCTTCTTCCTCGCAGGATCTCGGGCAAGACGACCATACCCTTGATATCACTTCTATCTTTGTTTGCTAGTTGTTCGCTCTATCACTATGTCGCGCTACCTACCACTTGTTTATCATGCCTCCCATATTGCCATGTCAAGCCTCTAACCCACATTCCTAGCAAACCGTTGTTTGGCTACGTTACCGCTTTTGCTCAGCCCCTCTTATAGCGTTGTTAGTTGCAGGTGAAGTTGAAGATTGTTCCATGTTGGAACATGGAGATGTTGGGATATCATATTATCTCTTATTTAATTAATGCATCTATATACTTGGTAAAGGGTGGAAGGCTCGGCCTTATGCCTGGTGTTTTCGCCCTAGTTTCCGTCATACCGGTGTTATGTTCCTCGATTTTGCGTCCCTAACACGATGAGGGGTATGGAACCCTCTTGACAGTTCGCTTTGAATAAAACTCCTCCAGCAAGGCCCAACCTTGGTTTTACATTTGCCTAACAACCTATAAATTTCCCTTAGGGTTGCAAACCCGAGGGTCAATCTTTATTTTAACCCCACGGGCCAATGCTCCTCTGAGTGTTGGTCCAACCTGGGCGATGTCCGGCGCCCCCTGGGCAACCAGGGTCTATGCCAACCCGACGTCTTGCCCATCCGGTGTGCCCAGAGAACGAGATACGTGCAACTCCTATCAGGATTTGTCGGCACATCGGGCGGTCTTGCTGGACTTGTTTTACCATTGTCGAAATGTCTTGTGCACCGGGATTCCGAGTCTAATCGGAAGGTCCCGCGATGGAGGATTGTCTCCGCGGATCGTGAGCTTGTCATGGGCTAAGTTGGGACACCCTTGCAGGGTATAAACTTTCGAGAGTCGTGCCCGCAGTTATGTGGCAGATGGGAATTTGTTAATATCTAGTTGTAGAGAACTTGACACTTGACTTAATTAAAATGAATCAACCACGTGTGTAGCCGTGATGGTCTCGTTTCGGCGGAGTCCGGGAAGTGAACACGGTCTTGTGTTATGCTTGAACGTAAGCAGTTTCAGGATCACTTCTTGATCACTTATAGCTTTTCGACCGTTGCGTAGCTTCTCATCTTACTCTTATTTGCGTAGGTTAGCCACCATAATTGCTTAGCGCTTGCTGCTGCTCCACCTCATTACCTTATCCAACCCATAAGCTTAAATAGTCTTGATCTCGCGGGAGTGAGATTGGTGAGTCCTCGTGACTCACGGATACTTCCAAACAGTTGCAGGTGCCGATGATACCAGTGCAGGTGACGCAACCGAGCTCAAGTGGGAGCTCGATGAAGATATTGGTCGTTGTTATGTGTCTTTTCCGGTTGATCAGTAGTGGTGCCCAGTTGGGATGATCGGGGATCTATCATTTGGGGTTGTCTTCTTTTATTTTGGTTCCGTAGTCGGGCCTTGATTGTACTCTGGTTGATGTATGTTTTACTTGTTATTTGTGTGAAGTGGAGATTGTAAGCCAACTCTTTATCCCTTTCTTATTCAATAAATGGGATTGTGTGAAGATTACTCCTCTTGCGACAACACCACCATGCGGTTATGCCTCTAAGTCGTGCCTCGCCACGTGGGAGATATAGCCGCATTGTGGGTGTTACAACAATGCTGCAGAAGGATGGTGATATAGATGAAGATGTGAACCATTGAATCAAAGCCGGATGGATAAAGTGGTGCAAAGCTTCCGGCGTCCTCTGTGACAAAAGAGTGCCACAAAAGCTAAAAGGCAGGTTCTATGGGACGGCAGCGATGTTGTATGGCGCAGAATGTTGGCCAACTAAAAGGCGACATGTCCAATAGTTAGGTGTAGTAGAGATGTGCATGCTGAGATGGATATGTGGCCACACAAGGATCAGGTCCGGAATGATGATATACGTGATAAAGTTGGGTAGCACCAATGAAAGAGAAGCTTGTCCAACATCGCCTGAGATGGTTTGGGCATATACACCGCAGACCTCTAAGAAACGCCGGTGCATAGAGGAACGATAAAGCTTGCTGATAATGTCAAGAGAGGTCGAAGTAGATCAAATTTGACATGGGAGGAGTCCGAGACACCCGAAGGACTAGAATATCAACAAAGAACTAGCCATAGACATGGGTGCGTGGAAGTTAGCTATCCATGTGCCAGAACCATGACTAGGTTTTGATATCTTATGGGTTTCAACTCTAGCCTACCCCAACTTGTTTGGGACTAAAAGGCTTTGTTGTTGTTATTTTGTTGTTGTAGTTCCGCGGATATTGAGGTGCTCACAGCCAAATCAAATCAGCACCTTGTAAAGAATATTTGTTCTACTATGCCAAAGTTAGTTTGCATTTAGCAAAAACTTCTATAACCAGATAGAAGTTGCAAAAGTGGAAAAGTCACATTCTTCTTGGTGCTATGAAGAGTATATGGAAGTTCTGATTTTTGCATCCAGATGCAGAAGTGAAATGTGCCACTGAGCGTGTACTTAGGTGGCTAGCCTCACAGGTCCACCCACCTGCATTCAAGGCACAGCCTCAGCAGGGTGGGTGGTTTGATCTTCTTTCAAATAACGGTGTGCCTCTGCGGAGTGGGTAGGTTTGATCTTCCTTCAAAAAATTCCACCAGGGGTGTAAGTGCATGTGCATCTAGTGCCCCTGGTGGGTTTTGATGATGACAAACAATTAAGGGACTCATGTATTTGTTGAGTACACACAAATGAGCAGTCATTGAAGCAATGGATAGTCACCGAGGTAATGGGCCAATGGTTTAACTGAAGCATGTCAACCCCCGAAAATGACGAGGAAACATTAAAGATTTCAGTCTGCCACCTGAAGCACCAGAAGGTTTCTCGTTCTTAATCGTTCTTAAGTTTCTTCAGTTTTGATGATTTATGACAAACAATTAAGGGACTCATGTATTTCTTGAGTATACACATATGAGTAGTCATTGAAGCAATGGATAGTCACCAAAGTAATGGGCCACTGGTTTTACTGAAGCATGTTGACCCCCAAAAATGATAAGGAAACATTGAAGATTTCAGTTTGCCACCTGAAGCACCAGAAGGTTTCTCGTTCTTAAGTTTCTTCATTTGAGTCATAGGGCAAACTGTACTATTAAGAGGGGTTGGCTATCAAAGCAAGGTGAATCGTGTGTGATTATCAGTTATAACTCATAATTCTACACACATAAGCCTTTGAAATCTCCTTGCAAATGAATCTGCTAGCTTTAGTGACTAAGTTGAATACATATGAAGAATCAGCATGGCCGAGACTCAAGAGTGTAGTTCTTCGGTGTCACTAGGATAGTAGGATTAGCTTCTTCAATGACGAGTTAGGAAACCCGGTTTTTGGAGTTGCCCTAGGTTCTTCAAATAGAATTGTTGTGCACACTGCCAGCTCAAATTCTAAGAGCATCTCCAATAGACGGTCCATATGTAAAAATACCTAACTTTTGGATCACTGAGAGCAAAAAACGCTGCTCCAACAGATGGTCCATATGTAAAAAAAATTACATCACCGCCTCCCGGAGATGTAAAATACAACACTTCGTGATGCAAATTTGCATCACGAGATACATCTGATGTAAAACCGCTGCCGCCCGCGAAACGACCAACCGCCCGTTCATTTTCCTTCCCGCCCGAGCACCAGCCGCCGCCACCGCCCAAATTACCGTCACCGTCGCCGCCACCGCCCCAAATCACCGCCGCCGCCCTTGCCCGCGTCGCCTCCCCCGCCGGAGGGCGTCTCGCATTCGGGAAGCAGCCGCGACGGGATTCGCCGACTCCGACGGTCCGGCAGCCCGTATAGCTCCTCTCCGCCGGCCGCCGAGCTCCCTTCTCCTCTGCGCCGCCGTCCGCGGCAATGACTGGCCACCAATCCAACTGCCTGCCATCTTCTTCCACCCCGCACACAAGGTGTTCGACGAAATTCCCCAAGGTAAAAAAACGACGAAACTTGATGATTTAAATTGGGATTAGATAGTATGTTTGACTGTGGTTAACTGCATTGTAGATGAGCTCGGTTGACTCCTCATTCGTGGACGATTCATCGTCGGACGAGGAATTTGATTTGCATGAAGAGGACATTGCTATGCTAGTGGCCATGCACAAGGGGAAGAAGCCGAAGCACGGTGGTTCCGTCTATGGTCGTGCGTTCATTCGGAGAGAACGGATTGATGCACACAAACGGTTGATGCACAACTACTATGGATCACCACTTGTTTTCCCGGAGAATTACTTTCGACGCCGTTTCAGAATGTCGAAAGACTTGTTCATCCACATTTGCAATTCCGTGGAGCAGCATAATCCAGCCTTCGAGCAGAGAAGGAACCGTGCCAGGTTGCTTGGCCATAGCACCGAACAGAAGGTCACTGTCGCTTTGCGCATGATGGCATATGGTGTTCCGGCAGATTACATTGATGACAACTTGGCGATGGCAGAGAGCACTTCTATCTTCTATGTCAAGCAATTTGCAATGACTATGGTAGAAGTGTTTGGTCCACAGTACTTGAGAGCACCCGATGCTCAGTATGGTGGTGAGGCTTTGGCTTTCTTGTTCTTGCCGGTAGAGCTCTCTGGTACATCCTCAACAGGCATGCTACACTCTGAGGTGCGCTACCCGGTGGCCTCGCCAGAGGTCTTACCGGTCTTCTTCTTTCCTCCCCAGGAGCTTTGCCGGCAGGAGCAGGTGCCTTGACGGCAGATGTTGTCACTGCCTCTTGATAGAGCTTGTCAGCGCAGATAACTGCGTCCTTGTCGGAGTGGATGGTGATGATGCTCATCGAACCCGACATTTTCAAAGTATTATAGGCGTAATGTGACACTGCCATAAACTTTGCCAGGGCCGAACGACCAAGAATCCCATTGTAGGGCAATGGTATCTTGACGACGTCGGAAACAACCTTCTCGATCTTGTAGTTCGGTTTGGTGCCAAAAGTGACCGGCAAGGTAATCTTTCCAGTAGGCTGGCTCCTCCTCGGATTAACCCCTTGAAACGTTCCCGTTTCTCGGAGATCTCCATCAGGGATTTGCAGCCTCCTGATCATATCGGGGGAGATCAGATTCAAGCGGCCCCACCGTCAACCAACACTTTCGTCACCTTGAGGTTGCGAATTGTTGGAGAAACCAACAAAGGCAAACACCCGACCACAATGGTGCGGTCAGGGTGGTCCTCGGTGTCGAAAACGATAGGCGTGTCGGACCACTTGAGCGGCTTTTGCACCTTACTGCTAGTCTGGCCGCATTGATCTCACGCGCCCACTGCTTGAGCTGGTGGTGAGGGGAGTGCAAAGATGCACCTCCATCAACGCACATGGCCTCCACAGCCTTTTGATATTCATGTCCCTCGGATTCTTCATCGGTGTCATCACCATCATCCTCGCCCTCCTTCTCGTGGCCGGGAGCAGGCTTCTCCTTCTGCTGTTGGCCCTTGGCGCGGCGACCCCCACGACCACCGCGGCTTTTGTTGCCGAACCCACCGGCGCCATCTTGGCCTTTCTCCTTGTCACGCTTCTCGTACTCTTACTTTTGCTTTTCGGCAAGATGTTCCACTTGCCGGCAATCCTCGACGTCGTGGCCCTTGGTACGGTGGATCTTGCGGTATTGCTTGCCGGAGCTCTCCATCTTCTCGCCTGCCACAACCTCCTGACAACCAGCGTATCCAGCAACCTCGTTGTCGTAGCTCTCGGTCTTCGACTTCTTGGCGGCATTGGAGTCGCCAGAACCCTTGACGGCCATCACAGTCTTGCCTTTGCGCATGCGGTTGCGCTTTTGGCATGTCTTCTTTGGGCTGGATGCATCGTCGTCCTCAGAATCAGCTTCGGCTCTGGCATCCTCCCCAGGAAGTCTCCCTCCTCAGCACGCGCACACTGGTTCACCGAGGCATACAAGTCGTTGACGGTCTTCAACTGCTCGATGTTCAACTCGGCCCACATCCTGCGATTGTGAACATTCGTGTGGAACGAAGCAATCACAGCAGCGGGGTGCACATCGGGGATGTTGTGATGCACACGGCTAAACCTCTGGACGTACTTACGAAGGGATTCACCATCCTTCTGTGGAATCAAGTGGAGGTCACTGGGCTTCCCCGGAGGCTCATGGCCCCCGATGTAGGTCCCAACGAACACATGACACATGTCCAACCAAGAAGAAATGGAGCCCTCCAGCAAGTTCATCAGCCAAGATCTCACGCTGGGCTTGAGCGCCAACGGAAAATAGTTGGCGAGAATCTTGTCGTCTCTGCCACCACCAGCTTGCACTGCGATGGTATAAATATGCCAAGAAACTCGGACGGATTGAGCTTGTTGTCATACTTCTCCGGCAAGTCAGGCTTGAAACTTTGGGAAGAGGGCTACTGAAGTTGCCGCAGCTCGCGGATAAATGCTGGGCAACCCACATCGTAGGGTACGCACCCAAGGAACCCCTGTGCAGGCTCGTTCACAATAGGTCCTTCCCGCGCGTCTGACTGACGGCGTGCTTCCCGGCGGTAGTTCGAGCATCCTCAACGCACCGGTCGTTGATGACCTAGCGCTGATCTTGGTAGCGATTTCGGCAGCCTGGCGGATCAGACGACGCCATTGACATATCGTCACGGGCGTCGACCCGCTGGCTCTGCCATACTTACCAAGGAGGGGACTGCACCGTTGGTGCACCACCCCTGGTTCGCCCATCAGTCCCTCGTACCGGCGTCGTTGGCTGCCATTAAGAGGGCCCCGCCGGCCGCACCCCATCGTTGTTGGCGAAGCCCATGAGGCTCTAGATGGTGGCTCGCCACTCATCCATCTTCTCCGGAGCCAAAGGAAAGTTTAGCAGTAGCTACACCTGCGCCAACGCCTCCGCCGGCGACTTGGGCATGACTGGGCGCAAGGACTAAGAGGTGCCTCGGCTTCTGTGCAAGCCAGAAGGAACTCCATCTCTGTCCTGCTGCCGCGGTCGATGCTCACCAGCAGTTCGACGTGGCGACAGGCCATGCGCGTCTGGTGCACATGCTCCTTTCCTGGACGCCAACCAAGGTCGACGTCGTTGCGGGGAAGCGCTTCATGTCCATCTTGTGATGGCCTCGGCATGCGTCCCACCGCTCCAACAGTCTTGGATCTCGCGGCGTCATCCTTGGACGTAGCCACAGCGACCTTATGAGCCGCAGCGCCGCCTTTCGACATAGCGATGTGCGGGTCTTGACTCCCGACAAAGTGACGACTCATGCCTCCAGAATGGCGGGGAGAGTGCTCGCCGGCGCCCCTGTCCGCCAGAGGTGTCTGGGTCGGCAGCTTAGAGGCAAACGGTGCACCCACCGTCGCGCTCTTCTTCTTGGGCGCCATGGATGAAGAAGATGGTGAAACTTGCACGAGAATTGCTGGAGTAGATCCGCACAAGCGATCCCCCTGCCTGGCACACCAAAGATGTTAGGGTACGACAATCTATGGGACCAACGAGGCCCCTTTGCAGTTCGGCTGGGGAGATGAACAAGCACGGAGAGCAAATCCAGAGGTTAATGTGCAGGGTTTTCTTAGGTTCGGGCCGCCATGGGGGCGTAAATCCCTACTCCTCCTGCCTTTTGATCGATTGACTTGGGGCTCAAGTTACAAACAAGCGCAGCTTGCCAAAAAGGTGCATGCAAGGTGCAGCTACTGTGTAAGAGTGAGCAAAGTGTCGACCCGTGCCCAGGTAGCCATGGGCCTTCTTTTATAGACAAAGAGGGTCACCACAGTGGCAACATGGTCATTTACATGTATGGAATAGTGGCTTCGACGTTATCCAATCTAATCCCGCCGGACTAGGACAAGGCATTTAATGCACCGTGAGCTGATAACGATCCTTGGCAAAAAAGCGTCTCTCCTTCTATGCCATCGGTCCAGGCGAGCCTATCGTCTTGACACGTCCACTAGACGGGTGTCAATAAAGTTAACCTTTATGCAATGTGCTGACACGTGTCCTGATGATCATCTCTAAGCCGCCTACCCGCTCGACACCTAATCTTGACAAGCCATCAGCTGACCGATGAGGAGGAGCAGCCGAAAAGCGGGAGGGAGAACTTCCCAGCAAGGATCTTGTCGGATCTTGGCTTGCCGGTGTGGAGCTTGCCGGCAATTGGAGTCTTGACCTTCAGTACTAACTTAGTACTTCTCAATGACCTGCCGAGAGATGTTCTTCACGGTCTTGTGAATTGAATCTCGAGTCTTGTATGCAATAGTCCTCCGACAAGCGTTGCCAGCGGAAAAGCTACAACTGCCTGTGCACAAGTCAGGATACTAAGGCACCCATATCTTAGTGCACCGACAACCTAGAACATCAATTATTTTGGAACGGAGGGAGTAGTGTTTTAGAACAAGAAAACATAGTATGTGGTTAACTCATTTGTACTCACCCGCAAAAAAAACTCATATGTACGGGATCAAAAACTAAATATGAAGGGATATAGATAATTCTCGAAAGCAAAACAAAGTGAGAGAAGACACATATTCTATCAAAAAGAACTACAAATAGTGCAACAGACCTTCCGAGTGCCATCGCATTGCCAAGCGTGAATGTAACTCCAAACTTCACAGGATTGAAGAAAACGATCATCGACTGCAATGACAAATACAAAAGCCAAATAAATAACACAGTTGGACTAAATACTAGCAATTGCAATGACTGGCATTTATACTTCTATATAGTGCAGGAATAAGTTTCAATGCTAGCCGTTGATACTACTACATCCAACGGCAGAAACTATCGTGAATCCCTGTGTTTTAAGTCATGGATACATTGAATCAAACGACGAACATCCTCTCGAAGCTCGGCTCTAGAAACTTCGCTTGCACCCGTGTCCCTAGCCACTAACGCCTAGTGAACCAGTCGTTCTTTGCATCTTAACCTAAAATCCAGTGATCCGCCTGCCGAAACAACAACCAGAGTTAACTTGGTCCCGCGTAGAAGTAGAATAGGGATTAAATTAGAAAAAAAAGAGAAGTGCAAATTTTGGAAAATAAATCCTAGAGTCACGGTTCCGATTGAGCATCAAAGCAACCGGCAAATTGCAGCAAAATAAAGAAACTTTCACATGAGAATGAGCCGAAAAAAGTACCTTCCAATTTTCTTCTTTGTTGCTCCAGCGGAAAATGGATGCCCTATACACCCTCACTCCAACAACCCAGTTTCTAGATCCTTTGTGCTTGCCTCATGCTCTTGGCACCAAATGGAACAACAACAGCTACCGCCCATGTCGAGATCAAGACCAACAGGTCACAACCAGGAGCGCCGCCGCGGTTTCCGCTATCAGCATCGATAACTCCGTCCAACTGTGCGTGTGGTGCCAGGTAAAGCCAAGAGATCAATGCGGCCTGGTACATCTCGAGGAGAGACGGGCCGGTAATCTGAGGTCAAGGTGGGCAATGGGCCATGGATCATCCATCCCTCCTGAGGCAACAGATATGCTGAGGGTAAGAGTAGTAGTAGTTCTGATCATAGTGGGAAAGAAGTGCCTTAGAAAGATGATGACATACGTCGAAAGGGATGCAGCATTAGACAAAAGACTGGAGGAGGGGGTCATTCCTGGTGAAGTTGGGGAATCAAGATGTGAGAAGAGTGCGAGTGAGTGCCGTGTGCGTTGATTCTTCCACTTCGATGGATTATTGTGTTCCGAACAGAGACGAAGATCGGGATGGAGAACTTCCATAGGTAAAAGAGAAGAACAGGATGCAGCCCCGATGACCCATGCTAGCCTAGAAGGATAGAGAATGACTACAACTAAAAGGACTATCCCTTTAGAAAAAGAGGAACCATGACCGTCAAATACATTGTGTGCATGAAAATTAGAAGTAGCTCCCTACAAAAAAAAAGGTAGCTCTGTAGCTGATGTAACCCTTCAATAAGAACATATTTTTATTCATTTGCAGGACTGGCCCTTTAAAAACAATTACCAATTAGAGCCATAAGAAAACAATTCAACCAGTTCAGACTGATTTTATAGACATTTGACAAACTCTAACAAAATGTTTAGTCTAGCTGTTTTTTATTTTCATGGTTAATAGAATTACCAGTAGTAAAAACACCGGGCAAGACACATGATATTCACTGAACACAACAACAATGATATTAGTGCAGAAATATATACAAGGCTTTATATTGTTAAGCTTCATGCACTAGCCAACGCAACCAAAAGTTTGAGCTGATGAAAAGGCGGGTGCAATCCACATATACTGTAACACCCCCTCTCACGTGTGACGGGGAAGACAAGTCAACATGTGCAACCGGAAGAGAGACGGCGCGCAAAACTCACATATGACTCAAGAGGCCTCTACGTGGACACAAAGGGGGCCTATCAGCAGCAACAACAACAAAGCCTTTAGTCCCAAACAAGTTGGGGTAGGCTAGAGGTGAAACCCATAAGATCTTGCAACCAACTCATGGCTCTGGCACATGGATAGCAAGCTTCCACGCACCCCTGTCCATAGCTAGCTCTTTGGTGATACTCCAATCCTTCAGGTCTCTCTTAACGGACTCCTCCCATGTCAAATTCGGTCTACCCCGCCCTCTCTTGACATTCTCCGCACGCTTTAGCCGTCCACTATGCACCGGAGCTTCTGGAGGCCTGCGCTGAATATGCCCAAACCATCTCAGACGATGTTGGACAAGCTTCTCTTCAATTGGTGCTACCCCAACTCTATCTCGTGTATCATCATTCCGGACTCGATCCTTCCTCGTGTGGCCACACATCCATCTCAACATACGCATCTCCGCCACACCTAACTGTTGAACATGTCGCCTTTTAGTCGGCCAACACTCAGCGCCATACAACATTGCGGGTCGAACCGCCGTCCTGTAGAACTTGCCTTTTAGATTTTGTGGCACTCTCTTGTCACAGAGAATGCCAGAAGCTTGGCGCCACTTCATCCATCCGGCTTTGATGCGATGGTTCACATCTTCATCAATACCCCCATCCTCCTGCAGCATTGACCCCAAATACCGAAAAGTGTCCTTCTGAGGTACCACTTGGCCATCAAGGCTAACCTCCTCCTCACACCTAGTAGTACTGAAGGACACCTTTCGGTATTTGGGGTCAATGTTGCAGGAGGATGGGGGTATTGATGAAGATGTGAACCATCGAATCAAAGCCGGATGGATGAAGTGGCGCCAAGCTTCTGGCATTCTCTGTGACAAGAGAGTGCCACAAAAGCTAATGACATCCAAGGAGCTCTAGAAAAATAAAAACCAGCTCTCCAAAATGCTTTTTATTTTAAATTTACTGCTAATGCCGTGTGCCAAATTGGCAAAACATCGTGAATACTAACAAGAACTCCTAATCATACACGATGTTATCTCCATATGAGATCCAAAAGGAGACGGCCTGATAAAGCATAAGAAGATGACTTAAACCCGAAGGTTAAAGAACATACTGCAAGGGTGTAGCATCGGAATAGGTACAAATAACAGCGTTCAGGAAGAAAAAAAATACTATTAATCAGGCGATGTTACACGTGCAGAAAAAAAAATAGGGGAACTGCGCATAAGAATGCTGATAAGGCAGGTAAACTCACCAAGAAAGTGCAAGTCAAACCGGCAGCCAAGCATGTCGCAAAACCATACAACCTCTGCACACAGAAAAACAAAATCGAAAGGTCTTGGATTTCAGTTCTGTGGTACAACCACTATATACAACAAGAACAGTAACCCAGATTTGATGAGCAGCGTAGCCGCATTGATGGAGATGTTCTACCGCGACCTATCCTCATCAATCCTTGCTGGCCAGTCCCCGAGAAGGTAATGACTGCAACTACGTAGTTAGCATTAGCTTGGCTGATAGTCCCGGGTGACTCTCACAGCCAGATCTGAGCGGAGACGCCTCGGGTCCGAGAGGTAGCAAGTAAAAGATGGGGAACGGAGGAGGAGGAGGCGGCGGCTTTCCTGGGTGGTGTTGAGGGTGCAGTGCCGGTTGATGTCGTCGAAGAAGGACTGCTCCTCAGGCGGCGGCGGCGCGGACTCCTCGTCGAACTCCATGCCGACCAGCATCTTGACCCGCTCCAAGGCATCCCGCATCCTATCCATGCTAGCTCAGATACTGGGAGTCTCCGATGGGGGCAGCCTCGAAAGCACGGCCAGCGACCCGTCGGTGAAGGCTGGTGCGGGAGGATCCCGTCCGGCGAGGAAGATGGCGCAGTGTTCTTTCACGGCCAGCGGAGTTCACTTTGGTACCACAATTGGGCCTGGGAAACCACTTTACGGGTTTTTTTTCCCGGATCAGGCCGCAACTGACCAGCGGGCCCCGCTTGTCAGGTGCTGACGTTGCGAGGAGGCGCGTGTCGGCCCCTGACTAGGAGTAAGTCCGACTCACTCGCTCGATTTGGCTCGGTTGGAGATGAAGCCTAGCATCTGCGCGGCGTAGAGAAACAGCTCAGATTTGGATTGCCCTATTCCGCGGCCATGACAGCGTCAAAGAAGCCATGTACTCCCATGGCCTCGATGGCTACCTTCAAGTCACGTCCTCCTCGCTGGACACATGGGCTTCGGCCTTCCTTGATCTCCACTCGCCGACTCGACATCCCGTCGTTGCGCCCATGCACGAGCTACTCTCCCACGGGCCACAGCTCTCGGAAGAAAGGTCGTTGACATGTGCTGCTCGCGAACTCCAGCCTTGCACGAGCTGCAATCCTCCGCTGTCGTTGCCTTCTCGCGAGATCCTGCCTCTTGAGCTCGTGCACACCACCAAGCTCCTCCCAAATTGTCGCACCCGGCGGCGGCGGATGTGCTCATGTGTGTGATGTTTGATGTGTGTTTGCGTGGGTGCACCATTTTGTGTTGTGGTGCAGGCATGTGTATGGTGTTGATACGTCTCCAACGTATCTATAATTTTCGATTGTTCCATGCTATTATATTATTCATTTAGGATGTCTTATATGTTATTTTATATGATTTTTGAGACTAACCTATTAACCTAGAATCCAGTGCTGGTTTTTGTTTTTTCTTTATTTTTGAGTATCACGGAAAATGAATACCAAACAGAGTCCAATTAACCTGAAAATTTACGAAGATCATTTTTTGACCAGAAGAAGCCCACGGAGTATCGGAGATGGATCAGAAGAGTCACGAGGCCACCACGAGGGTGGGGGTGCACCCTACCCCCTAGGCGCGTCCCCCTGCCTCGTGGCCGCCTCGGGACCCTCCCTGACTTATTCTCAACGCCAACACATCTTATATATCCTCAAACTTCCAGAACATAACCTAGATCGGGAGTTCCGCCGTCGCAAGTCTCTGTACCACCAAAAACCAATCGGGATCCCTGTTCCAGCACCCTGCCGGAGGGGGGATCCATCATCGGTGGCCATCTTTATCATCCCGGTGCTCTCCATGACGAGGAGGGAGTAGTTCACCCTCGGGGCTGGGGGTATGTACCAGTAGCTATGTGTTTGATCTCTCTCTCCCTCTCGTATTCTTGATATGGCACGATCTTGATGTACCGCGAGCTTTGCTATTGTAGTTGGATCTTATGATGTTTCTCTCCCTCTATCTCCTTGTGATGAATTCAGTTTTCCCTTTGAAGTTATCTCATTGGATTGAGTCTTTAAGGATTTGAGAACACTTGATGTATGTCTTGCATGTGCTTATCTGTGGTGACAATGGGATATTCACGTGATCTACTTGATATATGTTTTGGTGACTAACTTGCGGGTTTCGTGACCTTGTGAACTTATGCATAGTGGTTGGCACACGTTTTCGTCTTGACTCTCCGGTAGAAACTTTGGGGCACTCTTTGAAGTTCTCTGTGTTGGTTGAATAAATGAATCTGAGATTGTGTGATGCATATCATATAATCATACACACGGATACTTAAGGTGACATTGGAGTATCTAGGTGACATTAGGGTTTTGGTTGGTATGTGTCTTAAGGTGTTATTCTAGTACGAACTCTAGGATAGATCAAACGGAAAGAATAGCTTCGTGCTATTTTACTACGGACTCTTGAATAAATCGATCAGAAATAATAACTTTGAGGTGGTTTCTGTAACACCCACGACGCGGCTATATCTCCCATGTGTCGGACCACGACTTAGAGGCATAGCCGCATGGTAGGTTTGTCGCAAGAGGGGTAATCTTCACACGATCACATATACTGAATAAGAAAGGGATAAAGAGTTGGCTTACAATCGCCACTTCATACAAATACAAAACATACATCATCCAGAATACAATCAAGGTCCGACTACGGAACCAAAATAAAGGAAGACAACCCCAAATGTTAGATCCTCGATCGTCCCAACTGGGCTCCACTACTGATCAAACGAAAAAGACACATAACAACGACCAAGATCTTCATCGAGCTCCCAGTTGAGCTCGGTTGCATCACCTGCACTGGTATCATCGGCACCTGCAACTGTTTGGAAGTATCTATGAGTCACGAGGACTCAGCAATCTCACACCCGCGAGATCAAGACTATTTAAGCTTATGGGTAGGAGAAGGTAGTGAGGTGGAGCTGCAGCAAGCACTAAGCATATATGATGGCTAACATACGCAAATAAGAGCGAGAAGAGAAGCAACGCAATGGTCGAGAAACTAGAAGTGATCAAGAAGTGATCCTGACGCTACTAACGTTCAAGCATAACACAAGACCGTGTTCACTTCTCGGACTCTGCTGAAAAGAGACCATCACGGCTACACACACGGGTGATGCATTTTAATTAAGTCAAGTGTCAAGTTCTCTACAACCGGACATTAACAAATTCCCATCTGCCACATAACCGCGGGCACGGGTCTCGAAAGTCTATACCCTGCAGGGGTGTCCCAACTTAGCCCATCACAAGCTCTCACGGTCAAGGAAGGATATTCCTTCTCCCGGGAAGACCCGATCAGTCTCGGAATCCCAGTTACAAGACATTTCGACAATGGTAAAACAAGACCAGCAAAGCTGCCCGATGTGCCGACAAATCCCGATAGGAGTCGCACGTATCTCGTTTTCAGGGCACACCAGATGGGCCAGACGTCGGGTTGGCATAGACCCTGGTTGCCCAGGGGGCGCCGGACATCGCCCAGTTTGGACCAACACTTGGAGGAGCACTAGCCCGGGGGTTCAAAATAAAGATGACCCTTGGGTCTGCAGAACCCAAGGGAAAAAGGCTTAGGTGGCAAATGTTAAAGCCAAGGTTGGGCCTTACTGGAGGAGTTTTATTCAAAGCGAACTCTCAAGGGGGTCCCATAACACCCAACCACGTAAGGAACGCAAAATTAAGGAACATAACACCGGTATGACGAAAACTAGGGCGGCAAGAGTGGATCAAAACACCAGGCATAAGGCCGAGCCTTCCACCCTTTACCAAGTATATAGATGCATTAAATAAATAAGAGATATTGTAATATCCCGACATATCCATGTTCCAAACATGGAACAAACTTCAGCTTCACCTGCAACTAGCAACGCTATAAGAGGGGCTGAGCAAAAGCGGTAACATAGCCAAACAACGGTTTGCTAGGAAAGGTGGGTTAGAGGCTTGACATGGAAATTTGGGAGGCTTGATAAACAAGTGGTAGGTAGCACGACATAGCAATAGAACGAACAACTAGCAAGCAAAGATAGAAGCGATTTCAAGGGTATGGTCATCTTGCCTGAAATCCCGCAAGGAAGAAGAACGAGTCCAATAAGAAGGCAAACGGACGTAGTCGAATGAATCCTCACAAACGCGACGTTATCAGAACTAACCCGAAGAAGCAATACCGGAAAGAAGCAAACAACATGGTAAACAACCATCACATAAACATGGCATGATGCACAACCAAGTATGATGCATGTCCGATTTATAGAGGCATGGCATGGCAAAGTGAACAAGCAAAACAACAAATTAAGTGGAGCTCAATATGCAACGAGTTGCACATTGACGAAACACCACATCAATTATTTAGTTCTCTCTTGTTTATGTACCCAACAATTTTAAATGTTGTTAAGCATGCAAGAGCTGAAGCATAAGTAAAATACACAGTTAGGCAAGTTTAAATGAGGCCGGAAATAACAAGCAACAATTCCGGTAAATCCCCATATGCATTTAGCAATTTAATGCAACCACCAATTTTTAAACATTTTAAATGTTATCATCATGATGCGGATGCCATATGAAAGTTTTATGCATTTTTTGTTAAAAGTTGACATGAGCATATTTTGAAGGATTTGTCACCGTGGTGGAAAGAAAGGGTGCCACGGCGACAATAACGAAAACGGTGCCACGGCAATGTTCCGGTTCCGGTAACTCGATTGAGATGTCGGTGCAAAAGAAGCAAGGGTGCGGATGTACGGAACATGCTAGAGATGGTTGGGTGATCCCAGATTCCTGGTGTCCCATGAGTTGGCGACAAGGAAACGAGTGACAATTTGGACATGGTGCAAACACGAGCATCTCAAACATTGCAAGCATTCGTTCACGAATGTCGTCTCGGGGTTATACCTTCGAAGCGTGCAAACGAGACAGTTCGGGTTCGGTGCAAGGTATAGGAAGTAGACGTTCTCGGGGCGTTTGTAGTGGAGGTAGTCGTTCATGTTCGGGAAGCGGTAGAGGTACGGGTCTTCGACAACTGTCATCGTACATGTTCCGAGGTCGTCGGTAGAGGTTCTCGCGATCTCGGCAACGGTAGTGGTACACGTTTTCTTAGATGTTTGAGTCATCGGTAGCGGTACTTGGTGAATCCCGAAACGGTCTTGGCGTCTTCACGCGTAGGGGTACTTGATGAATCTGTGTAGTCGTGCACGCTCCAACATCAAACTTGGAGGGACACCGACGGCGTGGTACTTGGCGAATCCTGGACGGTCTCCGATGGAGGTGTTTGTTCGTTTAACCGAGGAAAATAGCGGCAGCAGCAGACATCGCAGGAGCCAACGGGCGCGGTCGCGCGCGGACGACGGGGACAGCCGGAGAAGCAGCAGCAGAAGCAAAACAACAACAGCAGTGAAGAAGCCGGCGGCGGCTGGAGCAGATCGGACGCCATGGTGCTACGCTCCATGGAGAGCACAGGTGAGGCAGAAGGAAACCAGGGGTCATCGGCGTCGACCGGTGCTCCGGGAAGGTCGAGGAGGCAGGGGCGTGTAGACGGGGCTTGCTGGAGGACGACCAACGATAAAGGGAGCAGCAAGGCGGAGCAAAGGACGGGCAGAGGCTTCACGTCTGCTGGGGCTCCGGTGAGGCTGGTTGTTGCCGCCGGCAGTGACCAGACACGGTGGCGGGGGCTTGCCGGTGACGAGGAGAAGCAGGGGCGCCGGACCGCTGGGAGCATAGCGGCGGCGGCCATGGCACCCGGCGAAGGAGGCTGAGGCGTGCAGAAGGCTTCAGTGGGCGAGAGGAGGCCACGACAGGAGGTTGGAGGGATCTGGCGACGGGATGAGGGATTGAGAGGAGGAGGGGGTTCGAGCGAGAGAAAGATCGAGCGCGAGGCTCTCCTGGCTCGATGCGTGCGTGAGCGGCGGCCTGGAGGGAGACGATGGAGATGCCAGGGGTCTGAGAGAGGCTAGGGTTAGAGGGGTGTGGGCCAAGGAGGGGCAAAAGGGGTCGGCGCTGGTGGTTGGGAGGCCCAGGTGGCCAGAGGCCTGGCTGGGCTCTCTCTCTCTCCGCCTCTATTTCTTTTTCTTCTCCATTTTCTTCACACAGAAACTTGGAGGAAAAGAAAGAAAGGGGTAGACAGGGAATTTGACAGAGATAAAAATATATTTGGAGTCCTGGAAACATGCACAGTTTGAATAAACTGGTTTGGGCATTTTTAAGGATATAAAAATAATTCAAGTTTGAATTAAATTCAAACTTGAGCCATTTTTAAATCCAGCCAAAACAGTTCCAAAGGATCTGAAATTTAGCAGAGAGGGTGTAGGCATCATTTAGGATTCATAGGGATAGGTTGAACATTTTTCCGAACAGGGGAAATGCCACAAGAAAAATAAATGGAATAAAGAAGAAAAGAGAAGTTTGGATGGGATAGAAACTTGGGTGAATCCAAGTTGAAGTTGAGCAAAAAGTAAAAAAAAGGATCAAGGACAAGAAGAAGGAGTTGTAATGCACATGAACAAGTAAAAGAAAACGAACACAACAATCATATGGAGAAGAATGCATGATGCAAAATAATAATAATAATAATAATAATAAAACATCACAAGCAAGCAAGCAATCATGAACATGATGGATGCAAATGCACATGGCAACATACATGAAGATGGAATGCACAAGGTGAGAATAAAAGATAGCACAAGCATGATGATGCAACAATTTATTATGACAATCATGGCAATAGCAAAAAAAGGAAGGCATTTGGATCATCAGTCTCGGGGCATAACAACACTCCACCACTACAAGAGGATCTCGTCCCGAGATTTAGGATGGCACCGGAGAGAAACTGAAGTGGAAGAGAAGAGGTAAAACTAAGTTGCATCTTTGACAAACGAGTGAAACCAAAGAACCTTGATAGGTTGAACATATTGAAAGAAAGAATACAACGAAGATGAACAAAATTGAAAACACTCCGTTAGAAAAGAGTAACAAGGATCATTACGAGAACCTTGTAGGTTGAAAGACATAAGAAAAGTGTTACAATGGACAAGAGGTAGATGCATGCACTCCGATTGAAACAAGATGTGCAAGGAATGATAAAGATCAATTGCGACAACACTCCGGTTGGAAAAGGAAGGCATAGAATATGAACTTGACAAGATGAGAGGATACTTGATAAAATCAACAACACACTGCCTCCGGATCTATTGAAAGAATGGCACAAGGGGTAAGAAAGATTTCAGACGGCACTCCGGTTGAGAAGGGAGGCAAAACTTGACAAAATGGGAAGAACTTGAAAATAGGGGACGACACTCCGGTTGAATGGATAAGCAAAGGAAAGAACATGATCTTTGACAAAAATGAGATAATGGGTTGAATAGAATAGCATCACAAAGCCTCCATAAGAAATGAAAGAATGGAATTAAAGGAACGGAGAAGAAAACAACATCTTCTACCTCAAATGAGCTTGAAAAAGCATCTTTAGGAGAAGGGTCGAACGGAGTTGTTGGAAAACCAACAACGAAAAGAGTAAGCTTGTAGCGGGCTTATGGAAAACTTCTCAAAACTATGAGGTGAAATTCTGCCACTAACGGAAACAATAGATTGGATTGATATGAACAAGGAGACGAGAAGCTTATTTCACAGGGAGGATAAATGAAGAACTTGGGTCATTTATAAGCACCATAAATAGCAACAATCCTTAGAGAAAGCTTTAGGTGAAATATAACCCAATATAACTCCAATGAAGAGATTGATGGATTGAGAAAAGCTCATGCTCGAAGAAATTGATGTGTTTAACTATCTCATTCTTGACAACTGTTGAATCATGACACACGAAGGGAAATTGTCAAGAGTGACATAACACCACCTCAAATGATAAGGTAGAACGAATTGTACTTCGGAATGCAAGATGAAGAATGCTTGGACTCCTCAAAACAAGACATGTGTTGACACCATGTTCATTTGAGAGTATGGCTTAGCGGATCTTAACTCCGAGAGAAATCTTGAGGACAATTGAAGAATGAAAGGAATCCTTGACGAAGCATGATGTAGAGCCTCCATGAAGAACTCTGGTAACAAAATGATGATAAAAAGAAAGAGAAGTTGAAAACACAAGGTGAAGCCTTGTAATGATTTAGATGGATCTTCGCGACGATATAATTGTTAGAGCTTGGAACACTGGGAAAAGAAAAGATGAAACAATTGAAACCGAGAATTTGATGAGCCTCTGGAATAAGGAATTAATCGCTTGGATGAAACAAGAATAAGAATTATGTTATGCTTATCCTTCATCAATTAAATTGATGACAAGCAACGGATTTGGCATACTACTTATTCTCGTAGAAAGCATTAAGATAGATATAGCGCCAACTTGGGAAGATCTTCAACGAACCACTGGTAGGATTGAAACAATGAATAAATTGATATGATAAATGAAGGAAGAAGAATCTTGGAAGAACCACCGTAAGAATTAAAAATGATGAAGGAAAAGATAGCGAAACATCGGGAAGAATTAGCAAATGAACGAAGATGCTTGATTAGAGAATATTTGGATGATGCATCGGTAGGATTTGGGGAACGAGAGTTGAAAGCTGGAATGAATAATTCTGAGAAGACGGGCTCTTGAGAATCAAACTGAAAAGACTCCTGAATTGCTCCGGATGGGTGAAAAGAATTCTCACAATCGAAAACAATTATGAGAGGATGGCATCAAGCTAGAACCATGAATCTTCAAGAGAACAGGTAAGATTTGGAGGAAAAACTCTTCTTCGGTCTTCAAATGTTGAGAATGACGATGAGAAACACCACCATGAATTGTTGAGGTACTCCGGGATGAAAATTAGAAAGGTTGAAGCGACGATGAAAGAATTTGAAAGATCTTAGAGAAATACATTTGACTGATGACAAATCATTCTTACGTCAAACTTTGAAATGAATTTGAGAATAACTCCAGAAAAAATTAGAAGAGTCAGGTAAGATCCTGAGAAAAGACCTGTGGGTTAGGGCCCACTTAAGAGAAACACCATTGAAATGATTTGAAGAGAGATTACACCGGTTGAATTAAATGGCTTGAGTGAGATAACAACCTTGAAATAGGTTGAACGGATCTTGAATGAAAAGACGAATATCCTGAGATATCTTCAGCACTCTGGAACAATTGAATGACGAGAAGTGGATGATTAAGAGGTGCACCGGCATGAGAAAACATTTGAAACGAGGAAAAAAATATGATCGACAAAGCTTAAATTTAAACCACCGGAGAAGAAATAGAACGAAGAATGATGAACTTGAAGAGCATCTTCATGAGAACCATTGGGTAAGAACATTGACAGAAAAGAATGAGGAGACTTCCCATCAATTAAAGGATACTTGATTAAGAAATATGAGTCCTTGAAGAAAAAAAGGGTGGGAGGGTGAGAAAACAAAGGCAACTTGGAGCAGCTGGAATGGAACAAACACCTTTGAGAAAAAACTTAGAATTGATCTTGCGGATGTTGAAAATGATCGGATCCACTTGAAGAGAAGCACGTCGGTAGGAAAAGAATTGACATGGCAATCTCGATGATCAAGAAGAATTAGTATTCACATAGAAATAAGAGAACGTCGCTTAGGAAAGGTATAGATTCAACACTTGACATTGAAGCAACTCGAATACCACAACTCAAAACAAAACAAAGGATTGGCTTGCAGAATAAACCGGAGACAAACATATGATAGATCCCATATCGTATCATGTGTCTGTTGGAAAGATATACTAGGAGCTATTTGAATTCCCACTTATAAAATCCCGAAACTTTCTGGTTATGCAATGTAACGCCCCGAGACCGATGTGCCAGGTGTCCTTCAGTTATTCGCTGTTATTGCTTTGTCATTTGCTTGCGTGTCACATCTTGTCATGTCATCATGTGCATTGCATCATCACGTTTTCAAAACCTGCATCCGTCCGGGTTCCTCCAGTTCCTTCTGTTGTCCATTCTGAGCCCAGCCACACTTGCACGCGCCCGCGGCATGTCCGAAATAGTATTGTATAAGTGGCCGAAAAATATTCTCAGAATGGGTTGAAAGTTGGCGTGTGGTCTTATTATAGTGTAGATAGACCGTCTGTCAAGTTTCATCGCATTCGGAGTTTGTTTGATAGCCCAACCGTTAAACTATAGCGACATTATAGCCGGTCTTTTCGTCGGACGTTTTCAGTCTCCGGAAACAGTCGTCGGGTCTCTCTCTTCTCTTCTCTCAGCTGGAGACCGTCTACACAGCCCACTACTCACCGCCAGACCCTACCTAACCTCTCTCGTCAGCCCGCGACCCTCCTCGCGCGCGCCCGAAAGCTGTCCCGGACCCAACTCGGGTTGTCGCTGCCATTGTGTCCGGATCATCCCCAAACGTCTACAAAACGTCACCGCTTTCCTTTTTGGACTCCCTAGCTATTTTATCTGCAATCGTAGGGACGAGGTAGCCCCTAACCTAGTATGTGAGGTATATATATACTCCACTCCTAGTCTATTTGGACAAACCCTAAAAATTAGGACCCTTGTCCCATCCCACCGCCGCCAGCATCTCCCACCTCGGGATCCTCCCCAAATCCAAAATCCACCTCGACCTTGCCGGAGCCACCGCCCGTTGCATCAGGCCGCCCCCCTCACCCTGCGCCCGTGTCTCTTCTCCCTTCCCTTCCCTTTCTCTCTTTCTCCCTCTCATCTTCTTGCTTCCACTCTCTCGCAGGGAACAGAGCCTCCATGGCACCGCCACCTCTTCCCCGTCGTCCTTCATCTCGTCGCTGCCCCGTGCCCATGTCGCCAGCACCGTTGACCTGCTCTATCCGGGGACCTCCAAGAAGCACCTCCCGACGGATCTGCTCAAGCTCGCCGCCCCTGCTCTTCAAGTCCCTTCTGTCGGAGACCCAAGTACAGCGCCGCCCGGCCATGGATGCCGTCCAAGCCCGTACTCGGCCAGATCCGGACGCCCAGGACCTCGATGCCCCTTCGCCCCGCTCGCCGGAGCTCTGCTCCCAGCCACCACCGCCCTGCTCGCCTCCTCTGCTTCTCCCTTGCGCGAGGAGGACGACCCAGAGCCTCGCCCCGCATCGAGCGAGCCGAGCGCAACTCTTGGGCCTCGAGCCGCCAGCAGGCCCAGCTCCCTCGCGCGCTGCCTAACCCACCTCCGAGCCGGCCTATGGGCCCTCTGGTGAGGACGCGCCCAGCCTCCCCTGTGCACTGTTGGCCCAGTCCAGCAAATTCGGCCCGCTTTATTTTTTTCCCTATCAGCTAATTTGTTCTTTTCCCAGGAATTATAGATTTGCAGAAAAACCTCTAAGCTCCATGCATATCATAACTCACCAACCGTGCATCTTTTGCAAAAACATTATATATGAAAAATGCTTAGTTTTTCATCTAGTTTGATAATATCCAACTTTCATCTATGTTTAAAATGTTTAAAATGCTGTTTGTTTAAATTTGCTTAAATAACTTGCTAAAATGATTTAATTCATAACTATTTAACCATAGCTCCGAATTAAATAAATTATATATGTAAATGGGGTAGAAAAATGCCTAGTTTAACATGGTGGCATCACTTTGCATGTTTAACAACTATAAAATATGGTTTAGGGCAGAACAGTACCAAACCTAATATATGCATATGGGGATTTACCGGAATTGTTGTTCGTTGCTTCCGGCCTCATTTAAACTTGACTAGATAGGTAGTTTTATTTTGCTTCACCCTCTTGTCATGTTTAACAACATTTAATATTGTTGAGTACCTAACCGCGAGTGAACTAAATAACTTGAACATGGTGTTTCGTCAATATGCAACGGAGTTGCATGTTGAGCTCCACTTAATTTGTAGGATTGTTTGTGCATTTTGCCTTGCCATGCTTCATTAAACCGGACATGCATCATATTTGATTATGCATCATGCCATGTTCATGTCGCGGTTGTTTACTATGTTGTGTGCTTCTTTCCGGTGTTGCTTCTTCGGGTTGGTTCCGATAACGTCGTGTGTGTGAGGATCCATTCGACTACGTCCGTTTGTCTTCTTCATGGACTCGTTCTTCTTCCTTGCGGGATTTCAGGCAAGATGATCATACCCTCGAAATCACTTCTATCTTTTCTTGCTAGTTGCTCGCTCTTTTGCTATGCCTACGCTGTGATACCTACCACTTGCTTATCATGCCTCCCATATTGTTGAACCAAGCCTCTAACCCACCTTGTCCTAGCAAACCGTTGATTGGCTATGTTACCGCTTCGCTCAGCCCCTCTTATAGCGTTGTTAGTTGCAGGTGAAGATTGAAGTTTGTTCCTTGTTGGAACATGGAGATGTGGTTCCTTGTTGGAACATGTTTACTTGTTGGGATATCACAATATCTCTTATTTAATTAATGCATCTATATACTTGGTAAAGGGTGGAAGGCTCAGCCTTATGCCTGGTGTTTTGTTCCACTCTTGCCGCCCTAGTTTCCGTCATATCGCTGTTATGTTCCCGGATTTTGCGTTCCTTACGTGGTTGGGTTATAATGGGAACCCCTTGACAGTTTGCCTTGAGTAAAACTCCTCCAGCAATGCCCAGCATTGGTTTTACCACTTGCCACCTAGCCTTTTTTCCCTTGGGTTTTGCAGACTCAAGGGTCATCATTATTTTAACCCCCCCCCTGGGCCAGTGCTCCTCTAAGTGTTGGTCCAACCTGTCAGCTGCCGGTGGCCACCAGGGGCAACTCTGGGCTGGCCTACCCGTACCTAAGACAATCTGAGTGTGCCCTGAGAAAGAGATATGTGCAGCTCCTATCGGGATTTGTCGGCACATTCGGGCGGTGTTGCTGGTTTAGTTTTACCTTGTCGAAATGTCTTGTAACCGGGATTCCGAGTCTAATCGGGTCTTCCCGCTAAAAGGAATATCCTTCGTTGACCGTGAGAGCTTGTCATGGGCTAGGTTGGGACACTCCTGCAGGGATTTGAACTTTCGAAAGTTGTGCCCGCGGTTATGGGCAGATGGGAATTTGTTAATGTCCGGTAGTAGAAAACCTGAAGTTGACCTTAATTAAAATACATCAACCGCGTGTGTAACCATGATGGTCTCTTTCCGGTGGAGTCCGGGAAGTGAACACGGTTGTTGGAGTTATGCTTGACGTAGGTTGTTTTAGGATCACTTCTTGATCATAGTTCATCGACCGTGCTTTTGCCTTCTCTTCTCGCTCTCTTTTGCGAATATGTTAGCCACCATAAATGCTAGTCGCTTGCTGCAGCTCCACCTCATACCTTTATCTTACCCATAAGCTTAAATAGTCTTGATCGCGAGGGTGCGAGATTGCTGAGTCCCCATGGCTCACAGATACTTCTAAAACTAGTTTGCAGGTGTCGTTGAGACCGTGCAGGAGACTCAACCAAGCTCGAGGAGGAGCTCGATGAAGATCTTGTCCTTTGTGTCGTTTCGTTCTTGTTGATCAGTAGTGGAGCCCAGTTGGGGTCGATCGGGGACCTTGTCACATTTGGGGTTCTTCTTTTATTTTGGTTCCGTAGTCGGACCTTGATTGTATCTGGTTGATGTAATGCTTTATTCATGTAATTGTGTGAAGTGGCGATTGTAAGCCAACTATGTATCTCTTTCCCTTATGTATTACATGGGTTGTGTGAAGATTACCTCACTTGCGACATTGCTTTCAATGCGGTTATGCCTCTAAGTCGTGCTTCGACACGTGGGAGATATAGCTGCATCGAGGGTGTTACATGCAATCAGGTGTTGGAGATACAGGGGAAGCATAATATCTCACCCAAACTAACAATACCTACATCCAACTGTATCCATCCTTCAACACATAACCAAGAAACCTTTGGAAATCGTGTACCCCAACCTTCGAAAAGCATCCGTTATACGAGTTATGGCAATACTCCTGAACTCCCGCCCCAGTACTGGGTGGCGTCGAGGTTATCTCACCAACAACTGCATAAAAGAGATTTTCGATGTCGGCGAACTCAGGTATTCCAGAACTGCAACGATAAAATTGTGACGGCAACACCTCGGAGCTCAACTCCCCGGGACACTGCCACAACCCCCAAAATGTCAGGAGGCACCAAGAACAATGTTATCGTCACAAGACTATCAGAACGATTCCAAGATACCCGCATGATCCTAAAAAAATCCGTGAAATTTGAGGAGAGGGAAGTCAAAACTTCTACGTCAGGAGGCCTCACCAGAGCGACGAAGGGACTGAGGAGTAAAAAGAATCGTACTCTCCGATATATATAGTCCTAAGACTCAAAACATTTTGTTCTAGACTCAACAACGTCAGCGATTCGATCAAGCAGGGGGCTCCTAAGTCGGGGAAGGCTCTGATTACCAACTTGTAACGCCCACGATGCGGCTATATCTCCCACGTGTCAGGGCACAACTTAGAGGCATGGCCGCATGGTAGGTTTGTCGCAAGAGGGGTAATCTTCACACAATCCCATGTACTGAATAAGAAAGGGATAAAGAGTTGGCTTACAATCGCCACTTCACAAAAATACAAGTTAAACATACATCATCCAGAATATAATCAAGGTCCGACTACGCAACCAAAATAAAGGAAGACAACCCCAAATGCTAGAACCCTGATCGTCCCAACTAGGCTCCACTACTGATCAAACGAAAAAGACACATAATAACGACCAAGATCTTCATCGAGCTCCCACTTGAGCTCGGTTGCATCACCTGCACTGGTATCATCGGCACCTGCAACTGTTTGGAAGTATCTGTGAGTCACGAGGACTCAACAATCTCACACTCGCGAGATCAAGACTATTTAAGCTTATGGGTAGGAGAAGGTAGTGAGGTGGAGCTGCAGCAAGCACTAAGCATATATGGTGGCTAACATACGCAAATAAGAGCGAGAAGAGAAGCAACGCAACGGTTGAGAAACTAGAAGTGATCCTGCCGCTACTTACGTTCAAGCATAACACAAGACCGTGTTCACGTCCCGGACTCCGCCGAAAAGAGACCATCACGGCTACACACACGGTTGATGCATTTTCATTAAGTCAAGTGTCAAGTTCTCTACAACCGGACATTAACAAATTCCCATCTACCACATAACCGTGGGCACGGCTCTCAAAAGTTTATACCCTGCAGGGGTGTCCCAACTTAGCCCATCACAAGCTCTCACGGTCAACGAAGGATATTCCTTCTCCCGGGAAGACCCGATCAGTCTCGGAATCCCGGTTACAAGACATTTAGACAATGGTAAAACAAGACCAGCAAAGCCGCCCGATGTGCCGACAAATCCTGATAGGAGTCGCACGTATCTCGTTCTCAGGGCACACCAGATGGGCCAGACGTCATTGATATGTCTCTAACGTATCTATAATTTTTTATTGTTCCATGCTATTATATTATCAACTTTGGATGTTTATGGGCTTTATTATGAACTTATATATTATTTTTGGGACTAACCTGTTAACCCAGAGCCCAGTGCCAGTTTCTGTTTTTTTGCCTATTTTAGGGTTTCGAAGAAAAGGAAAATCAAACGGAGTCCAAATGACCTGAAACTTCACGAAACTTATTTTTGGATCAGAAGAAGCCCAGAAGACTTGGAGTCTACGTAAGGGAAGCTTCGAGGAGGCCACGAGGTAGGGGGTGCGCCCACCCCCTGGGCACGCCCTCCACCCTCATGGGCCCCTCGTGCCCCCTGACGTACTTCTTCCACCTATATATCTCCATATACCCTAAAAACATCCGGGAGCACAATAGATCGGGAGTTCCGCCGCCAGAAGCCTCCGTAGACACCGAAAGCCAATCTAGACCCGTTCCGGCACCCTGCCGGAGGGGGAATCCCTCTCCGGTGGCCATCTTCATCATCCCGGTGCTCTCCATGACGAGGAGGGAGTAGTTCTCCCTCGGGGCTGAGGGTATGTACCAGTAGCTATGTGCTTGATCTCTCTCTCTCTCTCTCGTGTTCTTGAGGTGATACGATCTTGATGTATCGCGAGCTTTGCTATTATATTTGGATCCTATGATGTTTCTTCCCCCCTCTACTCTCTTGTAATGGATTGAGTTTCCCCTTTGAAGTTACCTTATCGGATTGAGTCTTTAAAGATTTGAGAACACTTGATGTATGTCTTATCATGCGTATCTGTGGTGACAATGGGATATCACGTGATTCACTTGATGTATGTTTTGGTGATCAACTTGCGGGTTCCGCCCATGAACCTATGCATAGGGGTTGGCACACATTTTCGTCGTGATTCTCCGGTAGAAACTTTGGGGCTCTCTTTGAGGTTCTATGTGTTGGTTGAATAGATGAATCTGAGATTGTGTGATGCATATCGTATAATTATACCCACGAATACTTGAGGTGACATTGGAGTATCTAGGTGACATTAGGGTTTTGGTTGATTTGTGTCTTAAGGTGTTATTCTAGTACGAACTCTAGGGCTGTTTGTGACACTTATAGGAATAGCCCAACGGATTGATTCGAAAGAATAACTTTGAGGTGGTTTCGTACCCTACCATAATCTCTTCGTTTGTTCTCCACTATTAGTGACTTTGGAGTGACTCTTTGTTGCATGTTGAGGGATAGTTATGTGATCCAATTATGATATTATTGTTGAGAGGACTTGCACTAGTGAAAGTATGAACCCTAGGCCTCATTTCCTATCATTGCAATACCGTTTATGCTCACTTTTACCATTAGTTACCTTGCTGTTTTTATATTTTCAGATTACAAAAACTATTATCTACCATCCATATACTACTTGTATCACCATCTCTTCGCCGAACTAGTGCACCTATACAATTTACCATTGTATTGGTTGTGTTGGGGACACAAGATACTCTTTGTTATTTGGTTGCAGGGTTGCTTGAGAGAGACCATCTTCATCCTACGCCTCCTATGGATTGATAAACCTTAGGTCATCCACTTGAGGGAAATTTGCTACTGTCCTACAAACCTCTGCACTTGGAGGCCCAACAACGTCTACAAGAAGAAGGTTGTGTAGTATATATCAAGCTCTTTTCTGGCGCCGTTGCCGGGGAGCTTAGCGCTTGAAGGCATATCTTTAGATCTTGCAATCGAGTCTTCTAGTTTCTTGTTTTATCACTAGTTTAGTTTTTAAAAGAAAATTACAAAAAAAAGGAATTAAGTTTGGCTCATACGCTTCATCTTTTTAATATCTTTCGTGAGTATGATGGAAAGGAAAATTGTGCCAAAGTGTTAGAAGAAGAATGCATTAAAATGTTTGGCACTAAATCTTTGAATGATGAGCATGATTGCAATGTTGTTAGTATGAATTCCTTGAATATCCATGATGCTAATGATATGCAAAGCCACAAGCTTGGGGAAGCTATGTTTGATGAAGATGATATTTTTTGTCCCCCAAGTTTTGATGAGCAAATTTATTATGATGAAAGCATGCCTCCTATTTATGATGATTATATTGATGAAAGTGGAATTGGAGAGGTCATGACTTTATTTTGTGATTAATCCACTATTCCGGAAGAGGTTCCAATTGATTATGAGAACAAAGTTGCTATCTATGATGATTACTGTGACGACTTGTATGCTATAAAGAATAATGATATCCATGAAACTTGTCATCATGATTTTAGTTTTCAATTGGATTATGCCTCACATGATAATTATTTTGTTGAGTTTGCTCCCACTATTATTCATGAGAAGAATTTTGCTTATGTGGAGAGTAATAAAATTTCTATGCTAGTAGATAATGAAAAGAATGCTTTAGGTGCTGGTTATATTGTTGAATTCATTCATGATGTTACTGAAAATTATTATGAGGGAGGAATATATGCTTGTAGGAATTGCAATAATATCAAGTTTCATATCTATGTGCTTAAAATTTTGAAGTTATGCTTGTTTTACCTTCCTATGCAAGTTGATTCTTGTTCCCACAAGTTGTTTGCTCACAAAATCCCTATGCACAGGAAGTGGGTTAGACTTAAATGTGTTAGTCATATTCTTCATGATGCTCTATTTATGTTACAATTCTTATCTTTTTTGTGAGCATCATTGAAATCATCGTGCCTAGCTAGGGGCGTTAAACGATAGCGCTTGTTGGGAGGCAACCCAATTTTATTTTTGTTCCTTGCTTTTTGTTCCTATTTAGTAATAAATAATTCATATATCCTCTGTTTAAATGTGGTTTTATGCTTTTAATTAGTTTTTGTGCCAAGTAGAACCGTTGGGAAGACTTGGGGAAAGTCTTGTTGATCATGATGTAAAAAACAGAAACTTTAGCGCTCACGAGAATTGCTGCCATTTTTATTTGGAAAGTGCTATTTAGTTAATTCTCTTTGCAGATGATTAATAGAGAAATTCCTCAGGTCCAAAAATTTATTTTAGAATTGTATGAGTTCCAGAAGTATATGTTTGATCCAGATTACTACAGACTGTTCTGTTTTTGACAGATTCTGTTTTCGACGTGTTGTTTACTTATTTTGATGAATCTATGGCTAGTAAAAGAGTTTATAAACCATAGAGAAGTTGGAATACAGTAGGTTTAACACAAATATAAATAAAGAATGAGTTCATTACAATACCTTGAAGTGGTGTTTTGTTTTCTTTCGCTAACGGAGCTTACGAGTTTTCTGTTAAGTTTTGTGTTGTGAAGTTTTCAACTTTTGGGTAAGGATTCGATGGACTATGGAATAATGAGTGGAAAGAGCCTAAGCTTGGGGATTCCCAAGGCACTCCAAGGTAATATTCAAGGATAGCCAAGAGCCTAAGCTTGGGGATGCCCCGGAAGGCATCCCTTCTTTCATCTTCGTTCGTCGGTAACTTTACTTGGAGCTATATTTTTATTCACCACATGATATGTGTTTTTCTTGGAGCGTCAATTTATTTTGTTAATATTTGCTTGCTGTTATTTATAACAATGTTTTGCATCTTTTATTTCAATAAAAGTGGCATTGATAGCCTTTACTATGTCTATTTTAGAAGTCCACATGTTGCTGTTTGAAAACAGAAAGTTTACCGCTGTTGCAATAATTCCCTAGAAAGGTCAGAATGTGATAAAATGTTGAAACCTTTTGCATATTAAGCTATGATAAATTTGCTACAATGGGAATTTTATTTCATAATTTTTGGAGCTAGGGAAGTATGGATGTTGCTGCATTCTTTACAGACTGTCCTGTTTAGGCAGATTGCTGTTATGTTTGCATTGTTTGCATATGTTTGCTTCTTTAATGATTCTATTTGAGGATAGGAATATTAAATATGCAGAGGCATTTAGTATGCAATGTTGAATAATAATTTTAGTGATTTGCTACAGTAGAGTATGATAAGGTTTTGGCAATGGTTTATACTAACTTATCTCACGAGTCCTTGTTGAGTTTTGTGTGGATGAAGCTTTTGAGATTTAGGGAGACCGTGATATGAGAGGAATTAAGGAGACACAAAAGCTCAAGCTTGGGGATGCCCAAGGCATCCCAAGATAATATTTCAAGAAGTCTCAAGCATCTAAGCTTGGGGATGCCCCGGTTGGCATCCCACCTTTCTTCTTCAACAATTATCGGTTAGTTTCGGTTGATCCTAAGTTTTTGCTTCTTCACATGATGTTTGCTATTCTTAGAATCCCATTTTCTTTTGCTTTGCTTGATGTTTGAATAAAATACCAATATCTGAAATTATTAAATGTTAGAGAGTCTTCACGTAGTTGCATAATTATTCAACTACTCATTGATCTTCACTTATATCTTTCGGAGTAGTTTGTCGTTGCTCTAGCGCTTCACTTATATCTTTTTAGAGCACGGCGGTGGTTTTATTTTATAGAAATAATTGATCTCTCATGCTTCACTTATATTATTTGAGAGTCCTTCAGAACAACGTGGTAATTTGCTTTGGTTATGAATTTAGTCCTAATATGATAGGTCATCCACTTGAGGGAAATTTGCTACTGTCCTACAAACCTCTGCACTTGGGGCCCAACAACGTCTACAAGAAGAAGGTTGTGTAGTAGACATCAGTCATGTTGGCATAGACCCTGGTTGGCCAGGGGGCGCCGGACATCGCCCAGTTTGGACCAACACTCGGAGGAGCACTGGCCCGGGGTTTAAAATAAAGATGACCCTTGTGTCCGCAGAACCCAAGGGAAAAAGGCTTAGGTGGCAAATGTTAAAACCAAGGTTGGGCTTTGCTGGAGGAGTTTTATTCAAAGCAAACTCTCAAGGGGTTCCCATAACACCCAACCGCGTAAGGAACGCAAAATCAAGGAACATAACACCAGTATGACGGAAACTAGGGCGGCAAGAGTGGAACAAAACACCAGGCATAAGGCCGATCCTTCCACCCTTTACCAAGTACATAGATGCATTAAATAAGTAAGAGATATTGTGATATCCCAACACTTCCATGTTCCAAACATGGAACAAACTTCAGCTTCACCTGCAACTAGCAACGCTATAAGAGGGGCTGAGCAAAAGCGGTAACATAGCCAAACAATGATTTGCTAGGAAAGGTGGGTTAGAGGCTTGACATGGCAATTTGGGAGGCTTGATAAACAAGTGGTAGGTAGCGCGACATAGTGATAGAACGAACAACTAGCAAGCAAAGATAGAAGTGATTTCGAGGGTATGGTCATCTTTCCTGAAATCCCGCAAGGAAGAAGAACGAGTCCAAGAAGAAAGCAAACAGACATAGTCGAATGAATCCTCACAAATGCGACGTTATCGGAACTAAACCGAAGAAGCAATACCGGAAAGAAGCAAACAACAAGGTAAACAACCATAACATAAACATGGCATGATGCACAACCAAGTATGATGCATGTCCGGTTTAAAGAGGCATGGCATGGCAAAGTGCACAAGCAAAACTACAAATTAAGTGGAGCTCAATATGCAACGAGTTGCACATTGACAAAACACCACATCAAATATTTAGTTCTCTTTTGTTTATGTACCCAACAATTTTAAATGTTGTTAAGCATGGCAAGAGGTGAAGCATAAGTAAAATACATAGTTAGGCAAGTTTAAATGAGGCTAGAAATAACAAGCAACAATTCCGGTAAATCCCCATATGCATTTAGCAATTTAATTCAACCACCAATTTTTAAACATTTTAAATGTTATCATCATGATGCGGATGCCATATGCAAGTTTTATGCAATTTTTGTTAAAAGTTGACATGAGCATATTATGAAGCATTTGTCACCGTGGTGGAAAGAAAGGGTGCCACGGCGACGATAAGGAAAACAGTGCCACAACAACGTTTCGGTTCCGGTAACTCGATTGAGATGTCGGTGCAAAAGAAGCAAGGGTGCGGATGTGCGGAACATGCTAGAGATGGTGGGGTGATCCCGGATTCCGGGTGTCCCACGAGTTGGCGACAAGGAAACAAGTGACAATTTGGACACGGTGCAAACACAAGCATCTCAAACATCACAAGCATTCATTCACGGACGTCGTCTCGGGGTTATACCTTCGAAGCGTGCAAACGAGACGGTTCGGGTTCGGTGCAAAGTAGAGGAAGGGGACATTCTTGGGGGGTTTGTAGTGGACGTAGTCGTTCATGTTCGGGAAGCGGTAGAGGTACGGGTCTTCGACAACTGTCATCGTACACGTTCCGAGGTCGTCGGTAGAGGTTCTTGCGATCTCGGCGACAGTAGTGGTACACGTTTTCGTAGATGTTCGAGTCATCGGTAGCAGTACTTGGTGAATCCTGAAACGGTCTTGGCGTCTTCACGCGTAGGGGTACTTGGTGAATCCGCGTAGTCGTGCACGCTCCAACATCAAACTTGGAGGGACACCGACGGTGTGGTACTTGGCGAATCCTGGACGGTCTCCGGTGGAGGTGTTTGTTCGTTTGACCAAGGAAAACAGCGGCAGCGGCCGATATCGCAGGAGCCAACGGGCGTGATTGCCTGTGGATGACGGGGACGACCGGAGAAGCAACAGCAGAAGCAAAACAGCAGCAGCAGCGAACAAGCCGGCAAGGCTGGAGCAGATCGGGCACCATGGTGCTATGCTCCATGGAGAGCACAGGCGAGGCAGAGGGAAACCAGGGGTCATCGGCGTCGACTGGTGCTCCGGGAAGGTCGAGGAGGCAAAGGCGCGTAGACGGGGCTTGCTGGAGGACGACTGACGATGAAGGGAGCAGCAAGGCAGAGTAGAGGACGGGCAGAGGCTTCACGTCTGTTGGGGCTCCGGTGAGGCTGGTTGTTGTCACCGGCAGTGACCAGACACGGCGATGGGGCTTGCCGGTGACGTGGAGAGGCAGGGGCATCGGACCGCTGGGAGCATAGCGGCGGCGGCCATTGCACCCGATGAAGGAGGCCGAGGCGCGCAGAAGGCTTCAGAGGGGCGAGAGGAGGCCACGGCAGGAGGTTGGAGGAATCTGGCGACGGGATGAGGGATCCAGAGGAGGAGGGGGTTCGAGTGAGAGAAAGATCGAGCACGAGGCTCTCCTAGCTCGATGCGTGCATGAGCGGCGGCCTGGAGGGAGATGAGGGAAATGCCAGGGGGTCTGAGAGAGGCTAGGGTTAGAGGGGTGCGGGCCAAGGAGGGGCAAAAGGGGTCGGCGCTGGTGGTTGGGAGGCCCAGGTGGCCAGAGGCCTGGCTGGGCTCTCTCTCTCTCTCCGCCTCAATTTCTTTTTCTTCTCCATTTTCTTCAGACAGAAACTTGGAGGAAAAGAAAGAAAGGGGTAGACATGGAATTTGACGGAGATAAAAATATATTTGGAGTGTTGGAAACATGCACAATTTGAATAAACTGGTTTGGGCATTTTGAAGGATATAAAAATAATTCAAGTTTGAATTAAATTCAAACCTGGCCATTTTTAAACCCAACCAAAACAATTCCAAAGGATCTGAAATTTGGCAGAGAGGGTGTAGGCATCATTTAGGATTTATAGGGATAGGTCGAACATTTTTCCGAACATGGAAAATGCCGCAAGAAAAATAAATGGAATAAAGAAGAAAAGAGAAGTTTGGATGGGATAGAAACTTGGGTGAATCCAAGTTGAAGTTGAGCAAAAAGTAAAAAAAGAAAGGATCAAGGACAAGAAGAAGGAGTTGTAATGCACATGAACAAGTAAAAGAAAACAAACACAACAATTATATGGAGACGAATGCATGATGCAAAATAATAATAATAATAATAATAATAATAATAATAATAATAATAATAATAATAATAATAATAATAATAATAATAATAATAATAAAACAAACATCACAAGCAAGCAAGCAATCATGAACATGATGGATGCAAATGCACATGGCAACATACATGAAGATGGAATGCACAAGGTGAGAATAAAAGATAGCACAAGCATGATGATGCAACAATTTATTATGACAATCATGGCAACAACAAATAAAAGGAAGGCATCTGGATCATCAGTCTCGGGGCGTCACAGTTTCGTACCCTACAATAGTCTCTTCATTTGTTCTTCGCTATTAGTGACTTTGGAGTGACTCTTTGTTGCATGTTGAGGGATAGTTATATGATATAATTATGTTATTATTGTTGAGAGAACTTGCACTAGTGAAAGTATGAACCCTAGGCCTTGTTTCGAAGCATTGCAATACCGTTTGTGCTCACTTTTATCATTAGTTACCTTGCTGTTTTTATATTTTCAGATTACAAAAACCTATATCTACCATCCACATTGCACTTGTATCACCATCTCTTCGCCGAACTAGTGCACCTATACAATTACCATTGTATTGGGTATGTTGGGGACACAAGATACTCTTTGTTATTTGGTTGTAGGGTTGTTTGAGAGAGACCATCTTCATCCTACGCCTCCCACGGATTGATAAATCATAGGTCATCCACTTGAGGGAAATTTGCTACTGTCCTACAAACCTCTGCACTTGGAGGCCCAACAACGTCTACAATAAGAAGGTTGTATAGTAGACATCAAGCTCTTTTCTAGTGCCGTTGCCGGGGAGGTGAGTGCTTGAATGTATATTTTTAGATCTTGCAATTGAATCTTTTAGTTTCTTGTTTTATCACTAGTTTAGTTTATAAAAGAAAATTACAAAAAAATGGAATTGAGGGTGCCTCATATGCTTCATCTTTTTAATATCTTTCGTGAAAATAAGGATTCCAATAATTGTGCCAAAGTGTTAGAAGAAGAATGCAATAAAATGTTTGGCATACAATCTTTGAATGATGAGCATGATTGCAATGTTGTTAGTACGAACTCTTTGAATATCCGTAGTACTAATGATGATTGCACTAGTCATGATGAAAATGTCTCTTATAAACATGTCAATTTTTGTGGAGTGCATAGAGTTTGTAAGTACACACCAAATAGGGAAGATAGATTTTGCAAGAGGCATAAGTATTTAGAAACTAAATGGTTGCAAGAGAGGCTAGATGCTTGTGTTGAAAATTTAAAATTTCTTTGCCATCCTTGTGAACTTTGCAATGAACGTGATCATTTAAATATCCAATGCAAATTATTTCATGATCGAATCGTGTCCAAAAATTGTGATGACTTGATTTCCCTTGCACATCATAATGAACTTAGTTTGCTTATGGGTTATGAAGAAATGAAAAGTATAACTAAGGATCTTCCAGAATTTGTCCTTGATAAAGTTCTTGATTTTGATCTAGAGGAAATTTATATGTATTGTGCGGTGAATTGCATTGAAAATCCTTATATTGCCAATTACATAAAGACAAGAAAACAAATGGAAGATGAAGAGAATACTAATGAAAGGAAAGAGGTTTCCCCGCATCCTCCTATTCTTTCATTTGATGAACCAGGTAATGAGGAGGAGCTTTCTATTCAACCAATCTCATTAATAAGGAGCTCCAAAAAGAGGATTAAACCCACACATATTGAGAAGAAGAAAAAGAAAAGATGGAGAAGCAAATGTAAAAAGGTATCCCTCCCAAATGATGTTGCTCCTATTACTCATTGTGATGATGATAATTGCTATACTATTGGTGCTATCCATACTATTAATGATGAGAGTGATTATTCTTATGATATGCAATGGCCCAAGCTTGGGGATGCTATGTTTGATGAGAATGACATGTTTGAGAATTTATTTGCTGCAATTAATGTTTGTCCGAAGCTTGGGGATGCTATGTTTGATGAGAATGACATGTTTGAGAATTTATTTGCTGCAATTAATGTTTGTCCGAAGCTTGGGGATGCTATGTTTTATGAAGATGATATTTTTAACCTCCTGAGTTTTGACATGCAAATTGATTATGATGATAGCATGCCTCCTATTTGTGATGATTATATTGATGAAAGTGGGTTTGGAAGAGTGTCAACTTTAGGAAGTAATGATCCCACTATTTTGGAGGGTGTTGAATCTTATTGTAACAATTATAGAAGTGGATTTGGAGAGGTCATGACTTTATTTAGTAATGATTCAACTATCTTGAAAGAGGTTTCAATTGATTATGATGAGAACAAAGTTGCTACTTATGATGCTTATTGTGATGATACTTATGTTATAAAAAGTAGTGATGATTATATTTACAAAACTTGTCATGATTATGATTACCCTTTTTCTGAACATTACTCTTTTAATGTGGAAACAATTTATAGTATCCGAGTTTCTTATGATACTCCCACTATTTCGAATGAGAAGAATTTTGCTTATGTGGAGAGTAAAAAAAATTCTATGCTTGTGGCTCATGAAAAGAATGCTTTATGTAATAGTTATATTATTGAATTCATTCATGATGCTACTAAAAATTATTATGAGGAAGGAATACATGCTTGTAGGAATTGCAATAATATCAAGTTTCCTCTCTGTGTGCTTAAAATCTTGAAGTTATGCTTGGTTTGCTTTCCTATGCTAGTTGATTCTTGTTCCCATAAATTGTTTGCTCACAAAATCCTATGCATAGGAAGTGGGTTAGACTTAAATGTGCTAGTCATATTCTTCATGATGTTCTCTTTATGTTTCAATTCTTATCTTTTATGTGAGAATCATTGAAATCATCATGCCTAGCTAGGGGCGTTAAACGATAGCGCTTGATGGGAGGAAACCCAATTTTATTTTTATTCTTTGCTTTTTGTTCATGTTTAGTAATAAATAATTCATCTAGATTTCATTATGATTGTGTTTTTTATGTTTTAGTTAGTGTTTGTGCCAAGTAAAGCCTTTAGGATCTTCTTGGGTGATTGTTGTTTGATCTTGCTGATAAAAATAGAAAGTATGCGCTCACAAAAATAATTATCATTTTTTACCAGAGAGCGATAAAATACCAATTCTAACTGCAGTAGATCAATATACTTTTTATCCCGGTCATCCTAATTTTTCAGAACTTTTGGAGTTACAAAAGTATTCGAAATCTCCAGATTACTACAGACCGTTCTGTTTTTGACAGATTCTATTTTCATTTTGTTGTTTTCTTATTTTGATGAATCTATGAGTAGTATCGGAGGGTATGAACCATAGAGAAGTTGGAATACAGTACATATTAGACCAATACGAATTTAGAATGAGTTCAAAACAGTACCTAAGTGGTGATTTATTTTCTTATACTAACGAAGCTTACAAGTTTTTTGTTAAGTTTTGTGTTGTGAAGTTTTCAAGTTTTGGGTAAAGATTCGATGGACTATGGAATAAGGAGTGGCAAGAGCCTAAGCTTGGGGATGCCCAAGGCACCCCAAGGTAATATTCAAGGAAAACCAAGAGCCTAAGTTTGGGGATGCCCTGGATGGCATCCCCTCTTTCGTCTTCGTCTATAGGTAACTTTACTTCAGGCTATATTTTTATTCACCACATAATATGTGTTTTGCTTGGAGCATCTTTTTTTGCTTGTTGTTTGAATAAAATACCAAGATCTGAAATTCTTAAATGTTAGAGAGTCTTCACATAGTTGCATAATTATTCGACTACTCATTGTGCTTCGCTTATATCTTTTGGAGTAGTTTGTCGTTTGCTCTAGTGCTTCACATATATCTTCTTAGAGCATGATGGTAGTTTTATTTTATAGAAATTATTGATCTCTCATGCTTCACTTATATTATTTTGAGAGTATTTTAGAACAGCATGGTAATTTGCTTTGGATAAAATTAGTCCTAATATGATGGGCATTCAAGATGGGTATAATAAAAACTTTCATATAAAGTGCATTATGAGAAGTTTGATACTTGATAATTGTTTTGAGATATAAAGATGGTGATATTAGAGTCGTGCTAGTTGAGTAATTGTGAAATTGAGAAATACTTGTGTTGAGGTTTGCAAGTCTCGTAGCATGCACGCATGGTAACCGTTGTGTGACAAATTTGAAGCATGAGGTGTTCTTTATTTGCCTTCCTTATGAGTGGTGGTCGGGGATGAGCGATGGTCTTTTCCTACCAATCTATCCCCCTAGGAGCATGCGCGTAGTGCTTGGTTTTGATGACTTGTAGATTTTTGCAATAAGTATGTGAGTTCTTTATGACTAATGTTGAGTCCATGGATTATATGCACTCTCACCCTTCCACCATTGCTAGCCTCTCTTGTGCCGCACAACTTTTGCTGGTACCATGAACTCATCATTTACCTTCCTCAAAACAGCCACCATACCAACCTATTATGGCATTTCCATAGCCATTCCGAGATATATTGCCATGCAACTTTCCACCGTTCTGTTTATTATGACACGCTTCATCATTGTCATATTTCTTTGCATGATCATGTAGTTGACATCATATTTCTGGCAAAGCTACTTTTCATAATTCTTTCATACATGTCACTCTTGAGTCATTGCACACCCCGGTACACCGCCGGAGGCATTCACATAGAGTCATATTTTGTTCTAAGTATCGAGTTGTAATTCTTGAGTTGTAAGTAATAAAAGTGTGATGATCTTCATTATTAGGGCATTGTCCCATGTGAGGAAAGGATGATGGAGACTATGATTCCCCCGCAAGTCGGGATGAGACTCCGGACGAAAAAAAGGAGGCCATAAAAAAAGAGAAGGCCCAAACAAAAAAAATAAAAGATGAGAGAAAAATAGAGAAGGGGCAATGTTACTATCCTTTTTCCACACTTGTGCTTCAAAGTAGCACCATGATCTTCATGATAGAGAGTTTCTTATGTTGCCACTTTCATATACTAGTGAGAATTTTACATTATAGAACTTGGCTTGTATATTCCATGATGGGCTTCCTCAAATTGCCCCAGGTTTTCGTGAGCAAGCGAGTTGGATGCACACCCACTTAGTTTCTTTTATTGAGATTTCATACACTTATAGCTCTAGTGCATCCATTTCATGGCAATCCCTACTCACTCACATTGATATCTATCGATGGGCATCTCCATAGCCCATTGATACGCCTAGTTGATGTGAGACTATATTCCTCCCTTTTGTCTTCTCCACTACCACCATTCTATTCCACCCATAGTGCCATGTCCATGGCTCACGCTCATATATTGCGTAAAAGTTGAAAGAGTTTGAAAAGGCTAAGTATGAAACAATTGCTTGGCTTGTCATCAGGGTTGTGCATGATGGGAGCATTTTATGTGACGAAAATGAAGCATGGCCAAACTATATGTTTTTGTAGGGATGAGCTTTCTTTGGCTATGTTATTTTGAGAAGACATAATTGCTTGGTTAGTATGCTTGAAGTATTATTATTTTTATGTCAATATTAAACTTTTGCCTTGAATCTTTCGGATCTGAACATTCATGCCACAATAAAGAAAATTACATTGAAATTATGTTAGGTAGCATTCCACATCAAAAATTCTGTTTTTATCATTTACCTACTCGAGGACGAGCAAGAATTAAGCTTGGGGATGCTTGATACGTCTCCAATGTATCTATAATTTTTGATTGTTCCATACTATTATATTATCCATCTAGGATGTCTTATATGTATTTATATGCTATTTTATATGGTTTTGGGACTAACCTACTAAGCTAGAGCCCAGTGCCAGTTTTTGTTTTTTTCCTTGTTTTTGAGTATCGCATAAAAGGAATATCAAACGAAGTCCAACTGACCTGAAAATTTACGGAGATCATTTTTGGACCAGAAGAAGCCCACGAAGCATCGGAGACGGACCAGAAGAGTCTCGAGGCCACCACGAGGGTGGGGGGCTGATACGTCTCCAACGTATCTATAATTTTTGATTGTTCCATGCTATTATATTATCTGTTTTGGATGTTAATGGGCTTTATTTTACACTTTTATATTATTTTTGGGACTAACCTATTAAACCAAGGCCCGGTGTAAATTGTTGTTTTTTTGCCTATTTCAGTGTTTCACAGAAAATGAATATCAAACAGAATCCAAATGGGACGAAACCTTCGGGAACGTGATTTTTGGAACAAACGTGATCAAGAGGACTTGGAGTGGACGTCAAGAAACGAACGAGGAGTCCACGAGGCAGGGGAGCACGCCTACCCCCTAGGCGCGCCCTCCCCCCTCGTGGGCCCCTCGTGGGTCAACCGACCTACTTCTTCCTCCTATATATACTCATATACCCTAAAGACATCGGGGAGCACCACGAAACCCTATTTCCACCACCGCAACCTTCTATACCCAAGAGATCCCATCTTGGGGCCTTTTCCGGAGCTCCGCCGGAGGGGGCAACGATCACGGAGGGCCTCTACATCAACTCCATGGCCCCTCCGATGATGTGTGAGTAGTTTACTTCAGACCTTCAGGTCCATAGTTATTAGCTAGATGGCTTCTTCTCTCTCTTTGAATCTCAATACAAAGTTCTCCTCGATCTTCTTGGAGATCTATTCAATGTAACTCTTTTTGCGGTGTGTTTGTCGAGATCCGATGAATTGTGGGTTTATGATCAAGTCTATCTATGAACAATATTTGATTATTCTCTAAAATCTTTTATGCATGATTGGGTATTGATAACCCACAAGTATAGGAGATCAATTGTAGCCTCTTTCGATAAGTAAGAGTGTCGAACCCAACGAGGAGCTAAAGGTAGAACAAATATTCCCTCAAGTTCTATCGACCACCGATACAACTCTACGCACACTTAACGTTCACTTTACCTAGAACAAGTATGAAACTAGAAGTACTTTGTAGGTGTTGTTGGATAGGTTTGCAAGATAATAAAGAGCGCGTAAATAAAAAGTAGGGGCTGTTTAGATAAAGAAGCAATAAAGTTAGTATAGCAAGTGTGGAAAAGTGGTGGTAGGAGTTGCGAAATTGTCCCTAACCAATTGACTACTTTACTAGATCGATAGCAAGTTTTATGTGGGAGAGGCCACTGCTAGCATGCCATCCCTGACTTGGAATTCTATGCACTTGTGATTGGAACTATTAGCAAGCATCCGCAACTACTAACGTTCATTAAGGTAAAACCCAACCATAGCATTAAGATATATTGGCCCCCCTTCAATCCCGTATGCATCAATTTCTATGCTAGGTTGAAGCTTCTGTCACTCTTGCCCTCCAATACATAGTCCTATCAACATACAACTAACCCTATGGTGTGATCCACGCGCGCGCTCATATGATGGGCACCAAAGGACAGCAACATAACCACAAGCAAATTAAATCAATCATAGTAATTCACCAACCACCGATAGGACAACGAAAATCTACTCAGACATCATAGGATGGCAACACATCATTGGATAATAATATGAAGCATAAAGCACCATGTTCAAGTAGAGGGTACATCGGGTTGCGAGAGAGTGGACCACTGTAGATAGAGGGGGGAAGGTGATGGAGATGTTGGTGAAGATGGCGGAGGTGTTGGTGTAGATCGCGGTGATGATGATGGCCCCCGGCGGCGTTCCGGCGCCATCGGAAGCGAGGGGGAGAGGTCCCCCCTCCTTCTTCTTCTTCCTTGACCTTGTCCCTAGATGGGAGAAGGGTTTTCCCTTTGGTCCATGGCCTCCATGGCATGGGAGGGGCGAGAGCCCCTCCGAGATTGGATCTGTCGCTCTGTCTCTCTCTGTTTCTGCGTTCTGGGATTCTGCCCTTTCACCATTTCTTATATACCTGGATATCCGTAACTCCGATTGGATTGAAACCTTCGCCCCAATTTTTTTCTTCCAAAAATGAGCTTTCTTGCGACCAAAGAAGAGCAGTAACCACCTTACGAGGGGCCCATGAGGGTCAGGCGCGTTGATTTTCTTTCCATATCTCACAAATATTCCAAAAATATTCTCCGTTCGTTTTTATTCCATTTGGACTCCGTTTGATAGGGATGTTCTGTGAAACAAAAAACATGCAACAAACAGGAACTGGCACTGGGCACTGGTTCAATATGTTAGTCCCAAAAATGGTATAAAAAGTTGCCAAAAGTATATGAAAGTTGTAGAATATTGGCATGGAACAATCAAAAATTATAGATACGACGGAGACGTATCAGCATCCCCAAGCTTAATTCCTGCTCATACTCGAGTAGGTAAATGATAAAAAAAGATAATTTTTGATGTGGAATGCTACCTAGCATAATCTTGATCATGTATATAATCATGGCATGAATATTAAGACACGAGTGATTCAAAGCAATAGTCTATCATTTGACATTAAGACAATAATACTTCAAGCATACTAACCAAGCAATTATGTCTTATCAAAATAACATAGCCAAAGAAAGCTCATCCCTACAAAATCATATAGTCTGGCTATGCTCCATCTTCACCACACAAAGCATTCAAATCATGCATAACCCCGATGACAAGCCGAGCAATTGGTTCATACTTTTTAACGCGCTTTAGCCTTTTCAACCCTCACACAATACATGAGCGCAAGCCATGGACATAGCACTATGGGCAGAATCGAATATGATGATGGAGGTTTGTGTGAGAAGACAAAAAAGGAGAAAGTCTCACATCGACGGGGCTAATCAACGGGCTATGGAGATGCCCATCAATTGATGTCAATGTGAGAAGCAGGGATTGCCATGCAACGGATGCACTAAGAGCTATAAGTGTATGAAAGCTCAAACTGAAACTAAGTGGGTGTGCATCCAACTTGCTTGCTCATGAAGACCTCGGGCATTTGAGGAAGCCCATCATCGAAATATACAAGCCAAGTTCTATAATACAAATTCCCACTAGTATATGAAAGTGATAACTCAAGAGACTCTCTATATGAAGAACATGGTGCTACTCTGAAGCACAAGTGTGGTAAAAGGATAGTAGCATTGCCCCTTCTCTCTTTTCTCTCTCTTTTTTGGGCCTTCTCTTTTTTGGCCTTTCTCTTTCTTTTTTTCGTCCGGAGTCTCATCCCGACTTGTGGGGGAATCATAGTCTCCATCGTCCTTTCCTCACTGGGACAATGCTCTAATAATGATGATCATCACACTTTTATTTACTTATAACTCAATATTACAACTCGATATCTTGAACAAAGATATGACTCTATATGAATGCCTCCGACGGTGTACCGGGATGTGCAATGATCTAGCGTAGCAATGACAAACAAAAACGGACAAGCCATGAAAACATCATGGTAGCTATCTTACGATCATGCAAAGCAATATGACAATGATGCTCAAGTCATGTATATGATGATGATGCAAGTTGCATGGCAATATATCTCGGAATGGCTACGGAAATGCCATGATAGGTAGGTATGGTGGCTGTTTTGAGGAAGATATAAGGTGGTTTATGTGTGATAGAGCGTATCGTATCACGGGGTTTGGATGCACCGCGAAGTTTGCACCAACTCTCGAGGTGAGAAAGGGCATTGCACGGTACCGAAGAGGCTAGCAATGATGGAAGGGTGAGAGTGTGTATAATCCATGGACTCACATTAGTCATAAAGAACTCATATACTTATTGCAAAAGTTTATTAGCCCTCGAAGCAAAGTACTACTACGCATGCCCCTAGGGGATAGATTGGTAGGAAAAGACCATCGCTCGTCCCCGACCGCCACTCATAAGGAAGACAATCAATAAATACCTCATGCTCCAACTTCGTTACATAATGATTCACCATACGTGCATGCTACGGGACTTACAAACCTCAACACAAGTATTTCTCAATTTCACAATTACTCAACTAGCACGACTCTAATATCACCACCTTTATATCGCAAAACTATTGCAAGGAATCAAACATATCATATTCAGTGATCTACAAGTTTTATGTAGGATTTTATGACTAACCATGTGAATGACCAATTCCTATCAACTCTTTAAATAGATATAAGTGAAGCAAGCGAGTTTAATTCTTTCTACAAAAGATATGCCCACGCTCTAACAAATATAAGTGAAGCAAAAGAGCATTCTACAAATGGTGGTTTTCTATGTGAAGAGAAACAGGCAATCCAAACTTCAAATGATATAAGCGAAGCACATTAAGCATTCTATAAAGCCATACTCAAAAGATATAAGTGAAGTGCAATGAGCATTCTATAAATCAACAAAGGACTATCTCATACCAGCATGGTGCATAAAATAAAAATGAAACTAAATGCAAAAGACGCTCCAAGATTTGCACATATCGCATGAACGAAACGAATCCGAAAACATACCGATACTTGTTGAAGAAAGATGGGATGCCTTCCGGGGCATCCCCAAGCTTAGACGCTTGAGTCTCCTTGAATATTTACTTGGGGTGCCTTGGGCATCCCCAAGCTTGAGCTCTTGCCTCTCCTTCTTCTCCTCACATCGATACATCCTCGATCTTCGAACACTTCATCCACACAAAACTCAATAGAAAGCTCGATAAGATCCGTTAGCATAATAAAGCAAATCACTACTCTAAGTACTTTTGTGAACCAATTCATATTTTTGTTTTTGCATTGTAGCTACTGTAATATAACTTTTTCATGGCTTAATCCACTGATAGAAATTGATAGTTTCATCAAAACAAGCAAACTATGCATCAAAAATAGAATCTGTCTTAAACAGGACAGTATGTAGTAATCTGAACATTCACCATACCTCTGGTACTCCAAAAATTCTACCAAAATTAGGAAAAATAAACAATTTGTATTGAAAGACAGTGCAAAAAGTTTCAGAACCGTTTGACGTTCCAGTAAAAAAATTGTAAAATCACGCACTACACCCAAAGTTTCTGTCCTACACTATACAAACCAACAAGCATCTAAAACATCCTAAAGGCAAACCTTGACACATTATTTTTATTTTTAAACCTTATAAAAGCACACAACAGATATAAATGACTCTCTAAAACTTTCGGGTTGTCTCCCTGGTAGCGCTTTCTTTAAAGCCATTAAGCTAGGCAAATAGTGCTCAAGTAATGGATCCACCCGGATCCCAAGGATCAAAGCCAATTTTAATTAACAATGATTTGTAATTTAGTAGTGAGAACAAAGTAACATATATCATGTAATGACGAAGTCTAACTCTCTTCATATGCATCGGCATGTCATAAAAGAACAATTCATGCACACAAAGTAAAGGCCAATGCATAGGATAAACAGTTTCTTGCAATTTTTTCGTGTTGAAAACATAAAGAGGCGGAGATGTAGTTCCTTTCTCATAATAATTGCAAGTAGGAGCAGCAAGCACATGCATATTATATCTATCAAAATCATCATGTGTAGTAGCAAAACACAACCCATCAATATAATCCTTAATAAGGGAAAACTTCTCCGATACTGTGTAGTCGGGAGAATTCAAAAAGATAATAGGACTATCATGCGTGGGTGCAATAGCAACAATTTTATGTTTAACATCAGGAACTATAGCAATTTCATCTCCATAAGCATAATTCATATTGGCATCTTGGCCACAAGCATAGCAAGCATAGTCAAAAAGGGATATTTCAAGAGAATCAACGGGATCATAACAGTCATCATAGCAATCATCCTTCGGTAAACATGAAGGGAAATTAAACAATGTATGAGTTGAAGAGTTACTCTCATTAGAAGGTGGGCACGGGTGATCAATCTGCTCTTCCTCCTTTTGTTCTTCGCTCTCCTCATCATATTTTTCATCCAATGAGCTCACAATTTCATCAATTTCTTCTTCCATAGACTCCTGCAAAATATTAGTCTCTTCTTGGACAACGGAGACTCTCTCAATAAAATCATTAATCTCGAAATTGAATTCATAATTATCATAGCAATATTTAAGGATAGCTAAATTTTTAGGTCTATAAATTGAATCATCAAAATTTTCACACTTTTAAACAAAGATTCAATTTCATAAGCACCCATAAAAGCAACAAATTCTTCTATTTGTTCCACATCATAGTAATCATATATACCATTAGCATAAGAATCCAAGGTTTTATCATCATTAAATTTGCATGAAAAGGGAAGGTGTGGAGCCTTCATCCTAGAGCAACAAGTATAATCATATCTCAAGCATAGTTCCCGAGCATACCATTGCAACATATGAATTTGATCGCATAATAGTTTTCCTTTTTGAGTCAAGCAATAATCCTAAAGTATTCACGTTGATCCAAAGTGTCTCCCATTACATAATTGAATGGGGTTTTCTGAGGATTATCAAAGTAGTACATAATATTTTTCACATAACCAACATCGAGGGTTTTAGGAGGTTCCCCATCTCCATGAGTAGCAGGTACACCTAAATTTTTTCGTATTTCGTGTTCCATATCCAGAACTAAAGATAAAGAACAACTTACAACAGCAAATAAAAATTACTTAGTGATAAAGCAAACAAGCACACACGAGAATATTCACCCCACGCTATTGCTCCTCCGCAACGGCGCCAGAAAAAGGTCTTGATAACCCACAAGTATAGGAGATCAATTGTAGCCTCTTTCGATAAGTAAGAGTGTCGAACCCAACGAGGAGCTAAAGGTAGAACAAATATTCCCTCAAGTTCTATCGACCACCGATACAACTCTACGCACGCTTAACGTTCGCTTTACCTAGAACAAGTATGAAACTAGAAGTACTTTTTAGGTGTTGTTGGATAGGTTTGCAAGATAATAAAGAGCGCATAAATAAAAAGTAGGGGCTGTTTAGATAAATAAGCAATAAAGTTAGTATAGCGAGTGTGGAAAAGTGGTGGTTGGAGTTGCGAAATTGTCCCTAAGCGATTGACTACTTTACTAGACCGATATCAAGTTTTATGTGAGAGAGTGTTGATACGTCTCCAACATATCTATAATTTATGAAGTATTCATGCTATTATATTATCAACCTTGGATGTTTTATATGCATTTATATGCTATTTTATATGATTTTTGGGACTAACCTATTAACCTAGTGCCCAGTGCTAGTTTCTGTTTTTCCTTGTTTTTGAGTTTTACAAAAAAGGAATATCAAACAGAGACCAATTGACGTGCCAATTTTTGACGACTTTTTATGGACCAAAATAAGACCCCAGAGTAAAATAGTTGGGCCAGGAGAGTCCCGGGACGTCCACGAGGGTGGGGGGCGCGCCCACACCCCCCAGGCGTGTGGTCCTGCCTCGTGGACGCCTCGGGCACCTCCTTGACGTGAGACCGATGCCAAAAATTCCTATAAATATAGAAACCTCAGAAAATTAACCTAGATCGGGAGTTCCACCGCCAAAAGCCTCCATATCCACCAAAAACGAATCTAGGCCCTCTCTAGCACCCTGCCGGAGGGGGCCATCATCACCGGAGGGCATGGAGGAGGATCCCGGAGGGGCCATCATCACCATGAAGGCCAAGGACCAGAGGAAGAACCTCTCCCCATCTAGGGGGCAGGCCATGGAGGAGGAAGCACAATGGGGAGAACCTCTCCTCCTCTCTCTCGGTGGCACCGGAGTGCCATCGGGAGGGGAATCATTGCCGCGATGATCGTCTTCATCAACATCACCATCATCTTCTCTTTTACGCGGTCCACTCTCCCGCACCCCGCTGTAATCCCTACTTGAACATGGTGCTTTATGCCACATATTATGATCCAATGATGTGTTGCCATCCTATGATGTTTTGAGTAGATATCTTTTGTCTTTGGGTTGATTGATGATCTAGATTGGTATGCGTTGTATGTTTTACTTTGGTGCTGTCCTATGGTGCCCTCCATGTCGCGCAAGCGTGAGGGATTCCCGCTGTAGGGTGTTGCAATACATTTATGATTCGCTTATAGTGGGTTGCGTGAGTGGCTGAAACACAAACCCGAGTAAGGGGGTTGTTGCGTACGGGATAAAGAGGACTTGATGCTTTAATGCTATGGTTGGGTTTTACCATAATGATCTTTAGTAGTTGCGGATGCTTGCTAGAGTTCCAACCATAAGTGCATATGATCCAAGTAGAGAAAGTATGTTAGCTTATGCCTCTCCCTCATATGAAACTGCAATAGTGATTACCGGTCTTGTTAACGATTGCCTAGGACAATTCCGCACACTGATCCACCATTATTCCACACTCGCTATTTATAATATTTAGTAATATATTCTAACTTCATGATAACAGCACCTACTTTTATATTTTAGCTCTCCGATATCATACAAAGTTATCCTCTTCATATCCACAACATAGTTTTATTTCTCGTTGCTAGTTGGAAGCAAACGTTCGGTGTACGTAGAGTCGTATCAGTGAAAGATAGGGCTTGAGAGAATATTGATCTTACCTTTAGCTCCTTGTGGGTTCGACACTCCATACTTATCACTTCCACCTTTGGAAATTGCTACGATGATTCCTTGCACTTGGGGATTATCAAGGCCACTGCTAGCATGCCATCCCTGACTTGGAATTCTATGCACTTATGACTGGAACTATTAGCAAGCATCCTAAACTACTAACGTTCATTAAGGTAAAACCAAACCATAGCATTAAGATATATTGGTCCCCCTTCAATCCCGTATGCATCGATTTCTATGCTAGGTTGAAGCTTCTGTCACTCCTGCCCTCCAATACATAGTCCTATCAACATACAACTAACCCTATGGTGTGATCCATGCGCGCGATCATATGATGGGCACCAAAGGACAGCAACATAACCACAAGCAAATTAAATCAATCATAGTAATTCACCAACCACCTATAGGACAACGAAAATCTACTCAGACATCAGGATGGCAACACATCATTGGATAATAATATGAAGCATAAAGCACCATGTTCAAGTAGAGGGTACAACGGGTTGCGGGAGAGTGTACCGCTGTAGATAGAGGGGGGAAGGTGATGGAGATGTTGGTGAAGATGGCGGAGGTGTTGGTGTAGATCGCGGTGATGATGATGGCCCCCGGGGGCGTTCCGGCGCCACCGGAAGCTAGGGGAAGAGGGCCCCTGTGACGCCCCCGATTCAATCGTACACTAATCATGCACGCAAATGTGTACGATCAAGATCAGGGACTCACGGGAAGATATCACAACACAACTCTACAAATAAAATAAGTCATACAAGCATCATAATACAAGCCAGGGGCCTCGAGGGCTCGAATACAAGTGCTCGATCATAGACGAGTCAGCGGAAGCAACAATATCTGAGTACAGACATAAGTTAAACAAGTTTGCCTTAAGAAGGCTAGCACAAACTGGGATACAGATCGAAAGAGGCGCATGCCTCCTGCCTGGGATCCTCCTAACTACTCCAGGTCGTCATCAGCGGGCAGCACGTAGTAGTAGGCACCTCCGGTGCAGTAGGGGTCGTCGTCGACGGTGGCGTCTGGCTCCTGGACTCCAGCATCTGGTTGCGACAACCAGAAAGAAGGGAAAGGGGGAAAAAGGGGGGAGAAAGCAACCGCGAGTACTCATCCAAAGTACTCGCAAGCAAGGAACTACACTACATATGCATGGGTATATGTGTAAAGGGCCATATCAGTGGACTGGACTGCAGAATGCCAGAATAAGAGGGGGATAGCTAATCCTGTTGAAGACTATGCTTCTGGTCACCTTCGTCTTGCAACAGGCAGAAGAGGGTAGGTCGAAGTCCTCCAAGTAGCATCGCATAGCATATCCTACCCGGCGATCCTCCCCTCGTATCCCTAAGGGAGAGCGACCACCGGTTGTATCTGGCACTTGGAAGGATGTGTTTTATTAAGTATCCGGTTCTAGTTGTCATAAGGTCAAGGTACAACTCCAAGTCGTCCTGTTACCGAAGATCACGGCTATTCGAATAGATTAACTTCCCTGCAGGGGTGCACCACATAACCCAACACGCTCGATCCCATTTGACCGGACACACTTTCCTGGGTCATGCCCGGCCTCGGAAGATCAACACGTCGCAGCCCCACCTAGGCAAAACAGAGAGGCCAGCACGCCGGTCTAAACCTAAGCGCACAGGGGTCTGGGCCCATCGCCCATAGCACACCTGCACGTTGCGAGGGCGGCCGAAAGCAGACCTAGCCTAGTGGCGTTCCAGTCCAATTCGGCGCGCGCCGCTCCGTCGCTGACGTCTGAAGTGCTTCGGCTGATACCACGACGTCGGGATACCCATAACTACTCCCACGTAGATGGTTAGTGCGTATAGGCTCGTAGCCGACTCAGATCAAATACCAAGATCTCGTTAAGCGTGTTAAGTATCCGCGAACGCCGAACAGGGCCAGGCCCACCTGTCTCCTAGGTGGTCTCAACCTGCCCTGTCGCTCCGCCACAAAGTAACAGTCGAGGGCCGTCGGGAAC
>NC_041390.1:276105189-276112716 GCF_002162155.2 Triticum dicoccoides
TTTTTTTTGTTTTACCTTTTATTCATTTCTCTTTTATTTTAGTTGCACTATAATTTTGGTTTAGTAAAATATGAAAACAACTCCAAAAATAGTGTGTCAAATTAATCCACTGTTCTAAGAAGTTTTACCTCAGAATAAAAATAGTTTAGTATTTGGTAAAATATATTAGGAGTATAACTAATTGTTTTGATGTTGTTTTAATCACTTAAGGGTATTTAAATATTTTATAAAGATGTTGTTACCCCACCAATAATATCCATGATTTATTTGTCACATTAAGAACATTTTAGTTTTGACTTTTGAAAACTTTAATTGTTTGACTTGATTTTAAATTTGAATTCGAACCGTTTTTGAACCATCGCGAGAGTAATAACAGTAACCGAGGTGACGTGGCATCATTAACGTGGAATTACTGTAGCATGATTACCCGGGCGTCACAATTCTCCTCCACTACAAGAAATCTCGTCCCGAGATTTAGGAGGGGAGTAAGGGGGAAGGGATTTGGTTACGAAAAATCTAACGGATCTTCTCGGTCTTGGTTGCTCTTCTCGAAGAGGTCAATCCATTACATTGTTGTCTTCATTCCGCTGTTTTGGGTCATCATGATGAAGTTGTCGTCCTTTCTTCGAGGACTCCATCGTACTTACGAATAGGTAAGGGGCAGCTCAGCTAAGACAGAATGTTTATGAGGGAAACCATCGGGGGTTAACATTAGAATGAGCATAAGATTATCTCTCGAGTTGAACATATAAAATACATCGAGAGTAAGGTACGAAGGTACCATAAGAGGTTCCAAGCGGATAGGTAGTTGCTCGAAGCGTGAACCAGAGTGAGACAGAGGTTCAGAGCAGCGAGAGTAAGTATTGTGTCTGATACCATAATAGAGCACTAGGAAGGTGGCCCATGAATTAAATACGAAGCCAAGCGTGGGGAATAACCAATAGAAACAGGGTCGTACAGGAGAGTCAGGTTTCGATCCAGTGGACCTGTGGGTTATGGGCCCACCATGTGGGTTAGAAGTAGGAAGGGCGGAGACGTCTTGCGTGATCATGCAAGCAAGGCATGTCAGGGGGTAGCCTGTCGATTATGTCGGCGACAACGTCGATACCAAGGGCGAGGGACGAAGAGAACTATTTTCCTGCTCGTTGAACGAGGCGGACCAATAGGCAAAGTTCTCGTCCATCGGCGGTTACCGGAAGTCATCAACAGTAGTAACAAGGTCTTACTGACAGAGTTGTACATCGAGGTGTTTGCACAAGCAGTGGATTATTACTGCTTATATCATATAGATCATAGAAAAGGTTTAAACAAACCAATGGAAGGAAAATATGATCATCAGATTAAACAGAACAATGGAAAGGAAAATATGTTTAAACACATATTTCGAGGGTATATCCTTCCCAAGGACAAGCAGAGCAAGATATCCATGACAGGATATAAAGTAGAAAACCATTTAGGTAAGGGGGGAGGAATCTCATGATATTACTCATACAACGGTGTTAGGATAATTGATAATTAAAATATAGCATCGTGCTTCAAACGTGCCTGTTGAAAATCGGAGTACCATTGACATGCTTCGAGATAGCAGTGACATGGTCTTCAGGTGAAGATCAGACTTTGGAAACACGAAGGATCCATCAAGAATAACTTGTAGAAGAAGTCTTACAATTTCCTCATGGATGAATGGATAACCTTGCTGAAAAGGAATCAATAATGATAGGTCCTCCAGCCGGGGGGGGGGGGTGCTAGGCATGACATCATGTTACCGGGTCATCAAAGGATCAACGTCATAACTCTTGGAAAGTTGTCCCCACCATCATATCTGACCGAGATTCAGATCCGATTGGTGTCAGGATACCTGAGACTCAGGATGTCCGAGAAGAAAAGGCGCAACACAAATCGTTGAAATGGCATTGCAAGCTTCTCGGGAAATGAACTATGGGAGCGGGTTTCTGAAGCAATAGTTCACCATTAAACCAAGGAGAGGACAAGGAGGTGTCTGGTGAACTCAACGGCAATTCATCGAGATTCCCAAAAGATGGATTTCCACCATTAAGTGAACAATGGGATAACATTTGTTAGATCAAATGATATAAGGAAGTATGCTCGAGGAAAACATACACAATTAAACACTGGTTGAAGGGTGCGCCCGAAGTACGGGTTGGGTTGCACGACCAATGTTAGAATGGTGATGCAATAATCAATAGCCTAAGAATGAACTTTCGACCATTAACTTCAAAGAGATAGGGTTGCTAGAAGGAAAGAATCCAAACAACACCGTTCACTTGTTGGAATTAACACAGGGACCAAGAAAGAATGGTGATGGTGAGAAGTATTTCTATGTCAAGAATTCTCAAGAGGTGGAACAAATCTCAGAACATTCTTGACATAAAGGATGGTAATACTCCAAGGTAAAGAAGAACAATTGCTGGATAGCAAGGAAACCAAGGTACAACACAAATTGTGAACAAGTTTGTGTTGGGGGGGGGGGAGACAAGAATGTTGCCGATGATAACTCAAATCATCGAGGGACAAGGATGGTATTTCTCATCATGAATTCAATTGATATCCTGGAAGAACTCATAAGGTTGATGAGGATCACGACACATTTGTCGCGAGAGTTCATGAAGATGTAATCGATCAGCGACGACATCAAGTCTAAGTAATGATGAAGTGAAAGGTTATTGGAACCAAGGGTACGACACAAACTCGAAACTAAGCTGGTTGTTTAAGGTGAAAGGGTATGACGAGGAAAATCGACGTAAGCTTAGCTATCATCGCAAATTGGTGCTCCGAGAATAAGGACCAAGTAGCACAGGTAGAATCGTCACGACAATGATATAGCCAAACAGGCTAGGAATGCGTGATCGGGTACAAACTCGTACTTATAGAAGCTTACTGAAGAGTTGTTGAACCGAAGAGCGGACTTAGTTCAGTTATCGGTGTCTTTGAGTGTTCAATAACTCAGAGCCCGCGAAAAATTGAAATCGGTGGGAAGGTAGCACTTGATGAAGAACTCATAAAAAGTTATGCAGTTCCACGATAATCTTGAGATACCAGGGGGGTAATACTTGACACAAGATCAAAGTAAAGGTTGGACTGGTGCATTGATCCATAGAAGACAATTGTTTTAACTTGTCCGAGAAATGAGATCAAAGAAGAACAATCATGGTCGGAACCACGGTTGCAAGGGATCAATTCACAGATACCATAGGTTAGTTATCAAGGAAATAGTTATTGTTACAAGAAGCTTTCATGATAGGATATATATCGCGTCCATGGGCATGAACACAAGTTCAAGGTCGACTCCCACTTCTCCAATGCACAACCTTTCATTCACTTCTCGCGTTCGATGAAGTTGCAGTGCTGAAATTTTATCTGGCGAAGCACCAGAAGAGTATTAATCGTGAAAACTTTCGGGTTCACACGGTTTGGAGAAAGTATATGTTCAACCCATAGGGGCTTCTTAGAAACATATACCACAATCTTTAGGAGTAATTAACTCAAACTCGATGGCAGAGCATGGTTGAGAAAAGCAGAGGATACAACTTACCAAAGGCATTATGTATCAGGGGAAGAACTCACAAGGTGATCAAATGTGAAGGACACTGTCGGATAACAATCCAACAAAGGACTTGATGGTCCACAAAGGATCTGATATGAGTATCGATACTCAACCAGAAGAGGAAGGAATGCAAATGCAACAGGTTATGGAAGCATCTGAATAATTCACAGCTTAAATGCAAGGGAATTATGATCTCCAAAACAAAGGATCAGAAGCAGACGTTCTGATCAAGGATGGATCAATTGAATATACCAGAGGCACAATCGATGACAGATAGTTTGGTCGAGAACCAACTCATGTTCAAAATGACGTCTGAGCCGGAAGGATGAATTCTAGGATCTATTTGAGGATTGCGAGAATCCGCAACATATTGAATCAACAGACTCAAAATGATAATGACAAGGTATGCCATTAAGATTACGAGACTTATGGGATTAATCATATTGCAAGCAAGCAAGAATTTCAAGAGCAAATGGCTCCAGAGGATTTTCGGAAGATCAAATAGTATTTTGAAGACTTTTGTGAAACACGTGAACAACTGGGGGATGAGCGGATACTTGATAAGTGCGAGAATTTATTTGAAGGGGTATTCATGCAGCAAGGAACTGCAGGGCAGTAAGCGTAAAGAATTCTCGGAATATCGAAGAGTATTTCAGGACATCTTGTAATAACAAGATCAATGGGGGATAATCATATGAATGGCAAGTGTAAGTAGTTATCCATACGGATTTATCGGTGGTCAGAAATAGCAAAAGTGATGGGCACAAAGTCTCGAGAGAACATCAGAGAGTATCTTCGGAATCTTCTGATGTAGCAGGCGATCCTCTGCAATAAGGGGCTCTTCGGGTGGATGCGATCACGAGATCCTAATCTTAGAGTTAGCAAATTCATTTAACCAGAATAGTAGAGAGATCAGAGTCCCAGAGTATAGACGAGGAATAAAAGATCCTAATACCACCCAATGGCGACGTGGGCCCATGGGCCACACAGCCAAGTTAGTAAAAGTTTTGTAAAGTCTAGACTCGACTTCGGCCAAGGAGTGTGGAAGGGGGATTCCTACAGGCAGTCGGCTCTGATACCAACTTGTGACGCCCCCGATTCAATCGTACACTAATCATGCACGCAAATGTGTACGATCAAGATCAGGGACTCACAGGAAGATATCACAACACAACTCTACAAATAAAATAAGTCATACAAGCATCATAATACAAGCCAGGGGCCTCGAGGGCTCGAATACAAGTGCTCGATCATAGACGAGTCAGCGGAAGCAACAATATCTGAGTACAGACATAAGTTAAACAAGTTTGCCTTAAGAAGGCTAGCACAAACTGGGATACAGATCGAAAGAGGCGCATGCCTCCTGCCTGGGATCCTCCTAACTACTCCAGGTCGTCATCAGCGGGCAGCACGTAGTAGTAGGCACCTCCGGTGCAGTAGGGGTCGTCATCGATGGTGGCGTCTGGCTCCTGGACTCCAGCATCTGGTTGCGACAACCAGAAAGAAGGGAAAGGGGGAAAAAGGGGGGAGAAAGCAACCGCGAGTACTCATCCAAAGTACTCGCAAGCAAGGAACTACACTACATATGCATGGGTATATGTGTAAAGGGCCATATCAGTGGACTGGACTGCAGAATGCCAGAATAAGAGGGGGATAGCTAATCCTGTCGAAGACTATGCTTCTGGTCACCTTCGTCTTGCAACAGGCAGAAGAGGGTAGGTCGAAGTCCTCCAAGTAGCATCGCATAGCATATCCTACCCGGCGATCCTCCCCTCGTATCCCTAAGGGAGAGCGACCACCGGTTGTATCTGGCACTTGGAAGGATGTGTTTTATTAAGTATCCGGTTCTAGTTGTCATAAGGTCAAGGTACAACTCCAAGTCGTCCTGTTACCGAAGATCACGGCTATTCGAATAGATTAACTTCCCTGCAGGGGTGCACCACATAACCCAACACGCTCGATCCCATTTGGCCGGACACACTTTCCTGGGTCATGCCCGGCCTCGGAAGATCAACACGTCGCAGCCCCACCTAGGCAAAACAGAGAGGCCAGCACGCCGGTCTAAACCTAAGCGCACAGGGGTCTGGGCCCATCGCCCATAGCACACCTGCACATTGCGAGGGCGGCCGAAAGCAGACCTAGCCTAGTGGCGTTCCAGTCCAATTCGGCGCGCGCCGCTCCGTCGCTGACGTCTGAAGTGCTTCGGCTGATACCACGACGTCGGGATACCCATAACTACTCCCACGTAGATGGTTAGTGCGTATAGGCTCGTAGCCGACTCAGATCAAATACCAAGATCTCGTTAAGCGTGTTAAGTATCCGCGAACGCCGAACAGGGCCAGGCCCACCTGTCTCCTAGGTGGTCTCAACCTGCCCTGTCGCTCCACCACAAAGTAACAGTCGAGGGCCGTCGGGAACCCAGGCCCACCTCTATCGGGATGGAGCCACCTGTCCTTTCAGCCCCCTCGTCAGAATCACTTGCGGGTACTCAATGAGCTGACCCGACTTTAGTCACCATCTGTATAGTATGTATGTATGTATAGTATATACCCGTGATCACCTCCCAAGTGATCACGGCCCGATAGTATAGCAAGGCAGACTGACAAGAATGTAGGGCCAATGATGATAAACTAGCATCCTATACTAAGCATTTAGGATTGCAGGTAAGGTATCAACAGATGTAGCGACAATGTCAGGCTATGCATCAGAATAGGATTAACGAAAGCAGTAACATGCTACACTACTCTAATGCAAGCAGTATAGAGTAGAATAGGCGATATCTGGTGATCAAGGGGGGGGCTTGCCTGGTTGCTCAGACAAGGAGGGTCGTCGGTGACGTAGTTGATCACAGCGGCATCAACGGCAGTCTCGGAGTCTACCGGAGAGAAGAGGGGGAAGAAACAGTAAATACATAGCAAGCAAGTGCATAACAGGACAACAAGCAGAGCTAGACGTGTTCTAACGCGGTATGAGGTGATACCGGTGAAGGGGGGAAACATCCGGGAAAGTATCCCCGGTGTTCCGTGTTTTCGGACAGATGAACCGGAGGGGAAATGTTGCAGGTTCACTATGGTAGGGATGCGTGGCGGACGAACGGGCTGCGTATCTGGATTCGTCTCTTCGTTCTGAGCAACTTTCATGTACAAACTTTTTCCATCCGAGCTACGGTTTATTTTATATTAATTTTAAAAGATTTAATTCATTTTTAGGATTTATTTAATTATTTAAATTCAACATTATCCAGAACAGTGCACGCTGACGTTAGCATGACATCAGCATGACGTCAGCAGTCAACAAGGGCGTTGACTGGTCAACTGACATGTGGGTCCCGCATGTCATAGGTTGTTCACTAATTAGCAGCTAACATTTTAATTAGCAGGTTAATTAGATTTAGTTAGTTAACTAAACAGAGTTAATTAAGTTAATTAATTATCCTAATTAATTAATTAATTGTTATTATTTTTATTATCCTTTTTTTAACGTTTCAGAGGGGGCGGCCCCACATGTCATTGGCCCTAGGGGCCATAGCGGGTCGGGCGTGCGAGCACGCGGGCACGAGCGCCCGATGGGGCGAGCCTGGGCGCTGGCCTCGGGCGGGTTCGGCAGCGCGGCTGCCGGGGCGCGACGGGGGCCGGTCCGGCCGACGGCGGCGAGGCAGGCTGGACGAGGCTGGGCGCAGCGGGTGTGGACACTGGCGAAACGGGGCGGAGGGGACCGGAGCCGTGGACGTGCGTGCGCCGGCGACGGGCGTGCAGCAGATGGTCGGGCGCGCGTGGGCACGCGCCAGATCGATTCCAAGCGAGCAGGGGCGACGGGACCGGGCTACGTTCATGCGCGCGCGAGTGGACAGCGCTGGTGACAGAGAACAAGGGGATAGAGGGAGGGAGGCCGGAGCTCACGGGGGAACCAGGGGCGAGCGCGGGCCAAGCGGGACGCGAGCGGGGAAGGTCGCGTGGATCTCG
>NC_041390.1:276112929-276119101 GCF_002162155.2 Triticum dicoccoides
TTTTTTTTGTTTTACCTTTTATTCATTTCTCTTTTATTTTAGTTGCACTATAATTTTGGTTTAGTAAAATATGAAAACAACTCCAAAAATAGTGTGTCAAATTAATCCACTGTTCTAAGAAGTTTTACCTCAGAATAAAAATAGTTTAGTATTTGGTAAAATATATTAGGAGTATAACTAATTGTTTTGATGTTGTTTTAATCACTTAAGGGTATTTAAATATTTTATAAAGATGTTGTTACCCCACCAATAATATCCATGATTTATTTGTCACATTAAGAACATTTTAGTTTTGACTTTTGAAAACTTTAATTGTTTGACTTGATTTTAAATTTGAATTCGAACCGTTTTTGAACCATCGCGAGAGTAATAACAGTAACCGAGGTGACGTGGCATCATTAGCGTGGAATTACTGTAGCATGATTACCCGGGCGTCACAGCCCCCCTCCTTCTTCTTCTTCCTTGACCTTCTCCCTAGATGGGAGAAGGGTTTCCCCTATGGTCCATGGCCTCCATGGCATGGGAGGGGCGAGAGCCCCTCCGAGATTGGATCTGTCTCCCTGTCTCTCTCAGTTTCTGCGTTCTGGGATTCTGCCCTTTCACCATTTCTTATATACCTGGAGATCTGTAACTCCGATTGGATTGAAACCTTCGCCCCAATTTTTTTCTTCCAAAAATGAGCTTTCTTGCAACCAAAGAAGAGCAGTAACCGCCTTACGGGGGGCACACGAGGGTCAAGGGCGCGCCCAGGGGGGCACCCCCTGCCTCGTGGCCCCCTCGGGCACCGACTCGCGTTGATTTTCTTCCCATATCTCACAAAGATTCCAAAAATATTCTCCGTCCGTTTTTATTCCGTTTGGACTCCGTTTGATATGGATTTTCTGCGAAACAAAAATTATGCAACAAACAGGAACTCGCACTGGCACTGGATCAATATGTTAGTCCCAAAAATAGTATAAAAAGTTGCCAAAAGTATATGAAAGTTGTAGAATATTAGCATGGAACAATAAAAAATTATAGATACAACGGAGACATATCAGTTATCTTTGCAAGTCTCTTCGAATTATCAGTTTGGTTTGGCCTACTAGATTGATCTTTCTTGCAATGGGAGAAGTGCTTAGCTTTGGGTTCAATCTTGCGGTGCTCGATCCCAGTGACAGAAGGGGAGATGCCACGTATTGTATTGTTTCCATCAAGGATAAAAAGATGGGGTTTATATCATATTTCTTGAGTTTATCCCTCTACATCATGTCATCTTACCTAATGCGTTACTCTATTCTTATGAACTTAATACTCTAGATGCATGCTGGATAGCGGTCGATGTGTGGAGTAATAGTAGTAGATGCAGGCAGGAGTCGGTCTACTTGTAATTATATACATGATCATGCCTAGATATTCTCATAATTATTCGCGTTTCGATCAATTGCTCGACAGTAATTTGTTCATCCACCGTAATACTTATGCTATCTTGAGAGAAGCCACTAGTGAAACCTATAGTCCCCGGGTCTATTTTCCATCATATAAAGTTTCCAATCTATTTTATTTTGCAATCTTTACTTTCGATATATATCATAAAAATACCAAATATATTTATCTTATTATTATTATTATTATTATTATCTCTATCAGATCTCACTCTCGTAAGTGACCGTGAAGGGGTTGACAACCCCTTTATTGCGTTGGTTGCGAGGTTCTTATTTGTTTGTGTAGGTACAAGGGACTTGCGTGTGACCTCCTACTGGATTGATACCTTGGTTCTTAAAAATTGAGGGAAATAATTACGCTACTTTGCTGCATCACCCTTTCCTCTTCAAGGGAAAACCAACGCAGTGCTCAAGAGGTAGCAAGAAGGATTTCTGGCGCCTTAGTCGGGGAGTCTACGCACAAGTCAAGACATACCAAGTACCCATCAGAAACTCTTATCCCTCGCATTACATTATTTGCCATTTGCCTCTCGTATTCCTCTCCCCCACTTCACCCTTGCCGTTTTATTCGCCCTCTTTTTTCGTTCCCCTTCTCTTCTCCAGTTCGCCTCTTTTTGCTGTTTCTTGTTTTCTTGTGTGTTGGATTGCTTGCTTGTCATGATGGCTCAAGATAATACTAAATTTTATGATTTTTCCAATACCAACAATAATGATTTTATTAGCACTCTGATTGCTCCTCTTACCGATGCTGAATCTTGTGAAATTAATGCTGCTTTGCTGAATCTTGTCATGAAAGATCCGTTTTCTGACCTTCCTAGTGAAGATGCCGCTACCCATCTAAACAACTTTGTTGATTTGTGTGATATGCAAAAGAATAAATATGTGGATAATGATATTGTTAAACTGAAGCTATTCCCATTTTCTCTTAGAGATCGTGCTAAAACTTGGTTTTTGTCTTTGCCTAAAAATAGTATCGATTCATGGAATAAGTGCAAAGATGCTTTTATCTCTAAGTATTTTCCTCCCGCTAAGATCATCACTCTTAGAAACTATATTATGAATTTTAAACAACTTGATCATGAACATGTTGCACAAGCTTGGGAGAGGATGAAATTAATGATACATAATTGCCCTACACATGGTTTGAATCTTTGGATGATTATACAAAAAATTTATGCCGGATTGAAATTTGCTTCTAGAAATCTTTTAGATTCGGCCGTGGGAGGAACTTTTATGGAAATCACCTTAGGATAAGCTACTAAACTCCTAGATAATATTATGGTTAATTATTCTCGATGGCATACTGAAAGATCTACTAATAAAAAGGTGCATGCTATAGAAGAAGTCAATGTTTTGAGTGGAAAGATGGATGAGCTTATGAAATTGTTTGCTAATATGAGTGTTTCTTCTGATCCTAATGATATGCCTTTGTCTACTTTGATTGAGAATAATAATGAATCTATGGATGTGAATTTTGTTTGTAGGAACAATTTTAGTAATAACGCGTATAGAGGTAATTTTAATCCTAGGCCGTTTCCTAGTAATTCCTCTAATAGTTATGTTAATTCCTACACCAATTCTTATGGAAATTATAATAATATGCCCTCTAATTTTGAATCTAATATTAAAGAATTTATTAGTTCGCAAAGAGTTTCAATGCTTTGATTGAAAAAAATGTTTAAGATTGATGAGTTGGCTAGGAACGTGGATAGAATTTCTCTTGATGTTGATTCTTTGAAACTTGGATCTATTCCACCTAAGCATGATATCAATGAGTCTCTCAAAGCCATGAGAATTTCCATTGATGAGTGCAAAGAAAGAACCGCTAGGATGCGTGCAAAAAAAGATTGCTTTGTGAATGCGTGTTCTTCTAGTTTCCATGATAATAATGATGAAGATCTAAAAGTTATTGATGTGTCCCCTATTAAATCTTTGTTTTGGAATATGAATCTTGATAATGATGGGACTGGAGATGAGTCAACTTTAGTTAGAAGGCGTCCCGATGATTCAGATTTTTAGATCTTGATGCAAAAATTGATAAAAGTGGGACTGGACAGGTCAAAACTTTACATAGCAATGAACCCACTATCTTGGATTTCAAGGAATTTAATTATGATAATTGCTCTTTGATAGATTGTATTTCCTTCTTGCAATCCGTGTTAAATTCTCCGCATGCTTATAGTCAAAATAAAGCTTTTACTAAACATATCGTTGATGCTTTAATGCAATCTTATGAAGAAAAGCTTGAATTGGAAGTTTCTATCCCAAGAGAACTTTATGATAAGTGGGAACATACTATTAAAATTAAAATTAAAGATCATGAATGCTTTTCTTTATGTGATTTGGGTGCTAGTGTTTCCACGATTCCTAAAACTTTGTGTGATTTGCTAGGGTTCCGTGAATTTGATGATTGTTCTTTAAACTTGCATATTGCGGATTCCACCACTAAGAAACCTATGGGAAGAATTAATGATGTTCTTATTGTTGCAAATAGGAATTATGTGCCTGTAGATTTCATTGTTCTTGATATTGATTTCAATCCTTCATGTCCTATTATTCTTGGTAGACCTTTCCTTAGAACGATTGGTGAAATCATTGATATGAAAGAAGGGAATATTAGATTCCAATTTCCGTTATGGAAGGGCATGGAACACTTTCCTAGAAATAAAATTAAATTACCTTATGAATCTATTATGAGGTCCACTTATGGATTGCATACCAAAGATGACAATACCTAGATCTATCCTTGCTTTTATGCCTAGCTAGGGGCGTTAAACGATAGCGCTTGTTGGGAGGCAACCCAATTTTATTTTTATTTCTTGCTTTTTGGTTCTGTTTAGTAACAAATAATTCATCTAGCCTCTGTTTAGATGTGGTTTTATGCTTTTAATTAGTGTTTGTGCCAAGTAGAACCTTTGGGAAGACTTGGGGAAAGTCTTTGCGATCTTGCTGTAAAAAATAGAAACTTTAGCACTCACGAGATTTGCTTCCATTTTTTACTGGAGAGAGCTATTTAGTTAATTCTTTTTGCAGATGATTAAAAGATAAATTGCTCACGTTCAGAAATTTATTTTAGAACTTTTGGGGTTACAAAAGTATTCAAAACCTACAGATTACTACATATTGTTCTGTTTTTGACAGATTCTGTTTTTCGTGTGTTGTTTGCTTATTTTGATGAATCTATGGCTAATAATAGAGTTTATGAACCATAGAGAAGTTGGAATACAGTAGGTTTAACACCAATATAAATAAAGAATGAGTTCATTACAGTACCTTGAAGTGGTGGTTTGTTTTCTTTTACTAACGGAGCTCACGAGATTTTCTTTTAAGTTTTGTGTTGTGAAGTTTTCAAGTTTTGGGTAAAGATTTGATGGGTTATGGAACAAGGAGTGGCAAGAGCCTAAGCTTGGGGATGCCCAAGGCACCCCAAGGTAAAATCCAAGGACAACCAAAAGCCTAAGCTTGGGGATGCCCCGGGAGGCATCCCCTCTTTCGTCTTCGTCCATCGGTAACTTTACTTGGAGCTATATTTTTATTCACCACATGATATGTGTTTTGCTTGGAGCGTCTTGTATGATTTGAGTCTTTGCTTTTTAGTTTACCACAATCATCCTTGCTGTACACACCTTTTGGGAGAGACACACATGAATCGAAATTTATTAGAATACTCTATGTGCTTCACTTATACCTTTTGAGCTAGATAATTTTGCTTTAGTGCTTCGCTTATATCTTTTATAGCACGATGGTGGTTTTATTTTATAGAGATTATTGATCTCTCATGCTTCACTTATATTATTTGGAGAGTCCCTTAGAACAGCATGGTAATTTGCTTTGGTTATGAATTTAGTCCTAATATGATAGGCATCCAAGATAGGTATAATAAAAACTTTCATAAAAAGTGCATTGAGTACTAGGAGAAGTTTGATACTTGACAATTATTTTGAGATATAAAGGTGGTAATATTAGAGTGTGCTAGTTGAGTAGTTGTGAATTTGAGAAATACTTGCGTTGAAGTTTGCAAGTCCCGTAGCATGCACGTATGGTGACCGTTGTGTAACAAATTTGAAACATGAGGTGTTATTTGATTGTCTTCCTTATGAGTGGCGGCCGAGGACAAGCAATGGTCTTTTCCTACCAATCTATCCCCCTAGGAGCATGCGCGTAATGCTTGGTTTTTGATGACTTGTAGATTTTTGCAATAAGTATGTGAGTTCTTTATGACTATAATGTTGAGTCCATGGATTATACGCACTCTCACCCTTCCATCATTGCTAGCCTCTTCGGTACCGTGCATTGCCCTTTCTCACCTTGAGAGTTGGTGCAAACTTTGTCGGTGCATCCAAACCCCGTGATATGATACACTCTGTCACACATAAACCTCCTTATATCTTTCTCCAAATAGCCACCATACCTACCTATTATGGCATTTCCATAGCCATTCCGAGATATATTGCCATGCAACTTTCCACCGTTCCATTTATCATGACACACATCATCATTGTCATATTGCCTTGCATGATCATGTAGTTGACATCGTATTTGTGGCAAAGCCACCGTTCATAATTTTTCATACATGTCACTCTTGATTCATTTCCCTTCCCGGTACACCGTCGGAGCATTCATATAGAGTCATACTTTGTTCTAGTATCGAGTTGTATTCATTAAGTTGTAAATAAATAGAAGTGTGATGATCATCATTAATAGAGCATTGTCCCAAAAAAGAGAGAAAGGCCAAATAAAAAAAGGAA
>NC_041390.1:276119224-276157573 GCF_002162155.2 Triticum dicoccoides
GATCTTTATGGTAGAGAGTCTCTTGTTTTGTCACTTTCATATACTAGTGGGAATTTTTCATTATAGAACTTGGCTTGTATATTCCAACAATGGGCTTCCTCAAATGCCCTTATAGTTTCTTCAGCTCCCCCTCATAGTTTCTGCATCTTTTCTTCCCATCTTTGGCAGATCTATGTAACACACTTTGTTCAATCTCTTTGAGCTGTATGAAATATGTGGCACCTTTTGGTGCCTTTGCTTGTTCAAAAAAATGCCCTAGGTCTTCGTGAGCAGGCAAGTTGGATGCACACCCACTTAGTTCCTTTTGTTGGGCTTTCATACACTTATAGCTCTAGTGCATCCGTTGCATGGCAATCCCTACTGCTTGCATTGACATCAATTGATGGGCATCTTCCTAGCCCATTGATTAGTCACGTCGATGTGAGACTTTCTCCTTTTTTGTCTTCTCCACATAACCCCCATCATCATACTCTATTCCATCCATAGTGCTATATCCATGGCTCACGCTCATGTATTGCGTGAAAGTTGAAAAAAGTTTCAGATTACTAAAGTATGAAACAAGTGATTGGCTTGTCAACGGGGTTGTGCATGATGAGAGCATTCTTGTGTGACGAAAATGGAGCATGACCAAACTATATGATTTTGTAGGGATGAACATTCTTTTGCCATGCTATTTTGAGAAGACATAATTGCTTAGTTAGTATGCTTGAAGTATTATTATTTTTATGTCAATATTAGACTTTTGTCTTGAATCTTTTGGATCTGAATATTCATGCCACAATAAAGAGAATTACATTGAGAATTATGTTAGGTAGCATTCCACATCAAAAATTCTGTTTTTATCATTTACCTACTCGATGACGAGCATGAATTAAGCTTGGGAATGCTCGATACGTCTCCAACGAATCTATAATTTTTGATTGTTCCATGCTATTATATTATCTGTTTTGGATGTTAATGGGATTTATTTTACACTTTTATATTATTTTTGGGACTAACCTATTAACCCAAGGCCCAGTGCAAATTGCTGTTTTTTTTGCCTATTTCAGTGTTTCGCAGAAAAGGAATATCAAACGGAATCCAAACGGAATGAAACCTTGGGAATGTGATTTTTGGAACAAACATGATCCATAGGACTTGGAGTGGATGTCAAGAAACGAACGAGGAGTCCACAAGGTAGGGGCGTGCCCTCCCCCTCGTGGGCCCCTCATGGCTCAACCGGCCTACTTCTTCCTCCTATATATACTCACATACCCTGAAAACATCGGGGAGCACCACGAAACCCTATTTCCACTGCTGCAACCATCTGTACCCAAGAGATCCCATCTTGGGGCCTTTTCCGGAGCTCTGCCAGAGGGGGCAACAATCACGGAGGGCCTCTACATCAACTCCATGGCCCCTCTGATGATGTGTGAGTAGTTTACTTCAGACCTTCGGGTCCATAGTTATTAGCTAGATGGCTTCTTATCTCTCTTTGAATCTCAATACAAAGTTCTCCTCGATCTTCTTGGAGATCTATTCGATGTAACTTTTTTTGCGGTGTATTTGTCGAGATCCGATGAATTGTGGGTTTATGATCAAGTCTATCTATGAACAATATTTGATTCTTCTTTTGAAATCTTTTATGCATGATTGGTTATCTTTGCAAGTCTCTTCGAATTATCAGTTTGGTTTTGCCTACTAGATTGATCTTTCTTGCAATGGGAGAAATGCTTAGCTTTGGGTTCAATCTTGCGGTGCTCGATCCTAGTGACAGAAAGGGAAACAACACGTATTGTATTGTTGCCATCGAGGATAAAAAGATGGGGTTTATATCATATTGAGTTTACCCCTCTACATCATGTGATCTTACCTAATGTGTTACTCTGTTCTTATGAACTTAATACTCTAGATGCATGTTGGATAGCAGTCGATGTGTGGAGTAATAGTAGTAGATGCAGGCAGGAGTCGGTCTACTTGTCACGGATGTGATGCCTATATACATGATCATGCCTAGATATTCTCATAATTATTCGCTTTTCTATCAATTGCTCGACAGTAATTTGTTCACCCACCGTAATACTTATGCTATCTTGAGAGAAGTCACTAGTGAAACCTATGGCCCCCGGGTCTATTTTCCATCATATAAAGTTTCCAATCTATTTTATTTTACAATCTTTGCTTTCAATCTATATCATAAAAATACTAAAAATATTTATCTTATTATTATTATCTCTATCAGATATCACTCTCGTAAGTGACCGTGAAGGGCTTGACAACCCCTTTATTGCATTGGTTGCGAGGTTCTTATTTGTTTGTGTAGGTACGAGGGACTTGCGTGTGGCCTCCTACTGGATCGATACCTTGGTTCTCAAAACTGAGGGAAATACTTATGCTACTTTGCTGCATCACCCTTTCCTCTTCAAGGGAAAACCAACACAGTGCTCAAGAGGTAGCATGGGCGCGCCCTACCCCCTGGATGCGCCCCCTGCCTCATGGCCGCCTCGTGGACCCCCTGACTTGTTCTCGACGCCAACACCTCTCATATATCCCCAAACTTCCAGAACATAACCTAGATCGGGAGTTCTGCCGCCGCAAGCCTCTCTAACCACCAAAAACCAATCGGGACCCTGTTCCGGCACCCTGCCGGAGGGGAGATCCATCACAGGTGGCCATCTTCATCATCCCGGTGCTCTTCATGACGAGGAGGGAGTAGTTCACCCTCGGGGCTGAGGGTATGTACCAGTAGCTATGTGTTTGATCTCTCTCTCTCTCTTGTGTTCTTGATATGGCACAATCTTGATGTACCACGAGCTTTTCTATTATACTTGGATCTTATGATGTTTCTCCCCCTCTATCTCCTTGTGATGAATTGAGTTTTCCCTTTGAAGTTATCTTATCGGATTGATTCTTTAAGGATTTGAGAACACTTGATGTATGTCTTGCATGTGCTTATCTATGGTGACAATGGGATATTCACGTGGTCTACTTGATGTATGTTTTGGTGATCAACTTGCGGGTTCCGTGACCTTGTGAACTTATGCATAGGGGTTGGCACACGTTTTCGTCTTGACTCTCCGGTAGAAACTTTGGGGCACTCTTTGAAGTTCTTTGTGTTGGTTGAATAGATGAATCTGAGATTGTATGATGCATATCGTATAATCATACCCACGGATACTTGAGGTGACATTGGAGTATCTAGGTGACATTAGGGTTTTGGTTGATTTGTGTCTTAAGGTGTTATTCTATTACGAGCTCTAGGATAGATCGAACGGAAAGAATAGCTTCGTGTTATTTTACTACATACTCTTGAATAGATCGATCAGAAAGAATAACTTTGAGGTGGTTTCGTACCCTACAATAATCTCTTCGTTTGTTCTCCGCTATTAGTGACTTTGGAGTGACTCTTTGTTGCATGTCGAGGGATAGTTATATGATCCAATTATGTTATTATTGTTGAGAGAACTTGCACCAGTGAAAGTATGAACCCTAGGCCTTGTTTCGAAGCATTGCAATACCGTTTGTGCTCACTTTTATCATTAGTTACCTTGCTGTTTTTATATTTTCAGATTACAAAAACCTATATCTACCATCCATATTGCACTTGTATCACCATCTCTTCGCTGAACTAGTGCACCTATACAATTTACCATTGTATTGGGTGTGTTGGGGACACAAGAGACTCTTTGTTATTTGGTTGCAGGGTTGTTTGAGAGAGACCATCTTCATCCTACGCCTCCCACGGATTGATAAAACTTAGGTCATCCACTTGAGGGAAATTTGCTACTGTCCTACAAACCTCTGCACTTGGAGGCCCAACAACGTCTACAAGAAAAAGGTTGTGTTGTTGACATCAGCGTGCGCAACCGCGGGCCGCTACCAAGGTGCGAGTGGACCGTCGATGCCAGTCATGTGTGCAACAATGCAACCGTGTGTGTGGCCGGTGCACCGCGAAGCTCGCTGTGGATCTCCTCCTTGTGTGCTGCCAGGACCGCAGCTTCGCGGGGTCTAGGACCAGCAGAGCACCTCGGCATTCATCACCTCGACCCACCGCAGGATTAATGCTAAGGGTGGGAATTTGCCCACCTCCTCCGCGAGGGCCGGTCACGCCTACATCTCCATGTTGGAAACATGCCCTAGAGGCAATAATATTTCGTATTTTTTATTGCCATGTTTATAATTAACATTTTATATTCTATGCTATAAATGGTATATATGGTCCTCGAATATGTGATTCAGAAGCATATATAAAATGATAAACAGTAAAACCTAATTCCCAGTTTTGCCTATAGGACTAGCTCAAGTGTCGTGTGATGATTATGTTTTCCTAATCATGAGCATTTGTTTAGCACCAATGCTAGACATATGGAGAGTTTACAGGTGGTTTAGGGGGCTTAGGGGGTGTGATTATCAGAGATTTAATTTGGAGGGTGGGCCCACCAGTGAAATTGGGGGGGGGGGGTGGGAAATTAGATGAGGCCACATTCTCTCCCTGTAACACTTTGTATCAATCATCATGTACATCTAGTATTATTGTTTGTTTAGTGTAACAAGGATGCCAACAACATTGAGGGTATGATTTTAGTTGAGCAATCATATCGAATTGACCCAACTTGTTTGTTATACTTTGAGATGTTATCATAGCAAGTCCACAATTATAACATGGAGATTAATGTATGCTTTAATTCCTTAGACCATGAGAATATCAAGTCACTTCATACTAGACAATACACATTGGTGTTTCTCCAACGTCATCTGTAACACGGTGGTCATAACGACAACTTACAGGTTTATCGGAAACTACAACAAGTGCCTAGATAGCTCAAGAGTTGGATTTGCTCCTCCGACAATGGAGCGATATTCTTAGGGCCCTCTCTGCGTGACAACATCCATCATTGTCTGGCCATACACAGGTGACTATGTCACAAGGATGCCAGAACATGTCAACGAGAAAGAAGAACAAAACTGGTAACAAGGAGACCGGTATAGTGAGCATGAGAATGACTTAAGGGGATACCAATATATCTCACCTCGGGTCTTGTCAAGTATCGCGAAGCAAAGTGTATAACATATGATAACCGAAGGTTCACTTGAATATCATTCATTTAATCATATGGATCAATTTTTTTCTAAAATATGTATGAGTGTGTGTATCATCTATTAAAGAAGGATAAGGGTGAAAGAGACCCATCCACAGTGTAGTGTTACAGATTACATGCCAACACTACTCCACCCAACCACAGACGGCCAAATTCCTAGCCAATGCTCGCACTCACCCACCTAGCTAGCTCGGTCCAGAAGGCCTCGAGGTTGTCCTTGATGAGGCCCGCTTGGTGCCAACTCCTACTCTCTCTATCAACATCAGTGATAACATGTCTCAAAGATGGCGTTGCCATCGAACATGATTGCATTCCAGTGCTTCCACAGTGTCCACAAACCGAGTGTTAGTATTGTCATGACGCCCCTGTCCGAGTGGTTGCTGCTTGTTTTGCTGATGCACCAATCCACAAGTATATCCTCTTGCGTGGGTGCCCAATCCGGCGATCCCAAAGCCACGCATACTACCATCCATGCCTAATTATAAAAACATACTAAATGAGAACGTGGTTGATCGTTTCCTCGAGTTGATCACATAACGGGTACTTGTCTTGGTGTGGCGGCCCCCTCCTAGCTAGTCGGTCGGGTGTCTAGCATCTATTTTTTATCGCAAGCCAAGAAAAGAACCAGCATTGAAGAGGCACTCTTGATTTCGAAGTGAACTTCACCACTGGGTTTACTTCCTTGCCCCAACGGCTTCGCTATTGATTATTGAACGAAAGAAGTTTCATTCATGTCTATGTTTTACTGAACCTACATGGTCACATGCTTAAGGGAACTACGGTCTGCTAAGACTTGGTGGAGTGGAGAATATGAGAAAATATTCTTGGAATAGTGTAGGGAATATAGTGTCGAGATAAACCGGAAGCATTTCAGGGCTACGGGAAGTGTTTCAGGGAATACAGGCTAATACCGGGAACTGATATATAGGTGGAAATTTATTCTAGGGAGTTAAATATAAATTATAAAGGGCTCCGATATTATTGGGAGGCACTAGAATTTATTTATATTCAATGGGATAAATAAAATAATAAAAGGCTTAAGGTGGAAAATTAATGGGCCTTAGTGGTTGACACGTCTCCAATGTATCTATACTTTTTTATTCTTTCATGCTGTTATATTATCAATCTTGGATGTTTTATATTCATTTATTAGCAACTTTATATCTTTTTTGGGACTAACCTATTAACATAGTGCCCAGTGCCAGTTGCTGTTTTTTGCTTATTTTTTTACTTCGCAGAATATCAATACCAAACGGAGTCCAAATGCCACGAAATTTTTTGGAGATTTTTTTCCTGCACAAAAGACACCCAAGAGGCCCAATAAGTTCACTAGAGGGGGGCTATGGGGCCCACTAGGCACCAGGGCCCCCAGGCGCGCCCTGGTGGGTTGTGGAGCCCACAAGCACCCCTCCACCGACCTCCGCCTTTATAAATACTCTAGAATCCCAAAAAACATAGGGAAGTCGAGAGAAAATAGTTTTTGCCGTCACAAGTTCCAGAACCACGATATCCAATCTAGAGGCCTTTTCTAGCACTCTTTCTGAGGGGTCAACGATGACGGAGGGGTTGTTCATCATCCTTGTTGCCCCTCCATAGACCTACAGGTCCATAGCTAGTAGCTAGATGGCTTCTTCTCTCTTTTTGATCTTCAATACAATGTTCTCCTCGATGTTCTTGAAGATCTATTTGATGTAATGACTTTTTTGCGGTGTGTTTGTTCGGATCCGATGAATTGCGGGTTTATAATCAGTTCTATCCATGAATACTATTTGAGTCTTTGTTGAACTCTTTTATGCATGATTGTTATAGCCTCGTATTTCTTCTCCGAAATTTTGGTTTGGTTTGGCAACTAGATTGATTTTTCTTGCCATGGGAAGGGGTGCTTTGTGATGGGTTCGATCTTGCGGTGCTCAATCTCAGTGATAGAAATAGATATGACACGCATGTATCGTTGCTATTAAGGATAAAAAGATGGGTTCTATTCCTACATGAATAGATCTTGTCTACATCATGTCATCGTTCTTATTGCATTACTCCCTTTTCCATGAACTTAATACACTAGATGCATGCTGGATAGCGGTCGATGTGTGGATTAATAGTAGAAGATGTAGAATCGTTTCGGTCTACTAATCTTGGATGTGATGCCTATATACATGATCATTGCCTTGTATATCGTCATGATTATTCGTTTTTTCTATCAACTGCCCAACAGTAATTTGTTTACCCACCATATGCTATTTTCCCGAGAAAAAGCCTCTAGTGAAAACTACGGCCCCGGGTCTATTTTCCTATCATATAAAACCAAAAATACCTTGCTACCTTTTTCCTTTACTTATTTTTGTGTGTTTTAATTAGATCTATTTATAAAATCTCATACAATTTAATCTATCTCAATATCGAGGAGGGATTGACAATCCCTCTTATGCGTTGGGTTGCAAGTTTTGTGATTTGTGTGCAGGTGTTGTTTACATAGTGTTGCTTGGTTCTCCTACAGGATTGATAACCTTGGTTTCATAACTGAGGGAAATAATTATCTTTGTTGTGCTGCATCGTCCTCTTCTCTTCAGGGAAATACCAACGCATATACAAGCAATCAGTGGCCCATTAAGGTGTGGCGCCTCCCCTTAGCTTCTTAGAAGCTAGGGGCAAATTGGAAAAGGGGGAGACTCCTCCTCCCCTTAGGTCGACGCAAGGTGTTGGTGTCCTAGATTAGGGGGTGTTTGCCACGTCAGTCCGTTAGTTATGGGTTGGGCCAAGGACCCATCGAAGACTAGTGAACGGGCCATGTTGGCCCTGGCCCTTGTTGTAATCAAGACGAAGATCTCCTGGAGGCTTGGTGATGATATCCTGGACTAGGGGCTCCTAGCCTGGCCAGACTAATGTATGGGCTGGACCACCAACCCATCAAGGAGGGAGGGCTCTGGAGGCCTTCTGATGCAGAGCATCCTTCCATCATCCCCATGGACTCTACACCAACACATCAAGCACCATGTGGACCCATGACAAGAGATAGATCACGTGCAATGGAAACCGAGGTGAACTCCTTCCTACTTGACATGCATATGTACACGAGTGGAACTTGGTCGCTACCTCACCAAAATGCACTATGTATCATTAGGTACGAAGAGGAACATCACCAAGAAGGAGAAGCACCCCAAGTCCATAAGGAAGGAGGAGTTCAAGAGGAGAAAGACTGCAAGTCCCAAGCGACCCCGTGCGCATAGGCCCCCGAGACCCCGTGCCCACAGACTACACAGGGAGCTCACGCTGTAGCACCCCATGCGCACGGGCCCTACAAGATGGCCGGCTAAGTTTGGCTGTTGGGCCTCCACTTCGCCCCCAAGCCTATGTATTCCATACCTAGGGTCATGTTTAGGGTTAGCAAATACATATGTGAGATATTTGAGAGCTTTGCTCCTTCTACCACTCCATTGGAGATCAAGGCCTCTTATGAGAGGATCCACTTGTGGATTTCAAGACCTCCTCTTGGAGAAGATTATCATCATCAAGACCTCATCTCTTAGGAGTGGGAAGAACTTTACCTAGTGCTTCTTTCCTTTGGTTGTGCTTGTATTCTTGTGGATCTATCTGTTTTCTATTCTAGTGGATGTGTTATTGGGTTTTGTTGGAGTGAATTCCTTTTCGTGTTCTTGGTTAGATCTTGCAATCTGCTAGATCTTGTGAGATTTGGTTGATTTGATCCACGAATTTGGTGTTTGACAAGTGGATCTACCCCTTACCATCTTTCCCCACCTACCCAACCATCAATTTTGGCTAAAAATTTGCAAAAATCAATGGTTCATAAGGTGTTCTTGCGCTCCCAGAACACCCCGTGTGCATGGGCCATCGGGACCCCGTGCACACGGCATCATTTACCCCTTGCGCACGGACCATACATAGCAGTTCGACCAACCCCATTTTCCCACCATTTTGCCTTTCCACCACCACACTTGCTCTTCTGCAATACTTTCCATGAGTGTTTGAGTTTTGGGTTGCAACTTACACGTGTCCTAAGGTGTTTTGGCTACTTAGGCATGATTTGTCTTCATCATCACCGCACTCGTCATCGACTCAGACTCCACATCGGTGTAACGCCCCAAGACCGTTGTGCCAGGTGTCCTCCAGTTATTCGCTGTCATGGCCTTGTCATTGCTTGCGTGTCTTGCATTTCATATCATGTCATCATGTGCATTTCATTTGCATACATGTTCGACTCATGCATCCGAGCATTTTCCCCGTTGTCCGTTTTGCAATCCGGCGCTCCTATGTCCTCCAGTGTCCCTTTCTACCTCTTTTCGTGTGCGGGTGTTAAACGTTCTCGAATTGGACCGAGACTTGCCAAGCAGCCTTGGTTTACTACCGGTAGACCGCCTGTCAAGTTTCGTGCCATTTGGACTTCGTTTGATACTCCAACGGTTAACCGAGGGACCGAAAAGGCCTCGTGTGTGTTGCAGCCCAACACCTCTCCAAAGTGGCCCAAAACCCACCTAAACCTCCTCCATCATCTCGGTCGTTCGATCACGATCGCGTGGCCGAAAACCATGCTCAATTTGGAGTCTCCTAGCTCCCTCTACCTATAAATATGTGCTCTCCTCCGAATTTTCCAGATCCCTAACCCTAGTCTCCCTCTCCTCGCGCCGCCGGACGAAACTGCCAGGCCGAACGTGTCCACCCTCGCTGCCGCCGCCACGTGGCATGCCGCCATTCGCTACGCGCCATCCAATCGCCGCCACTGCCCACTCGGCCCGCGCTTAGCCCGCGGGAGCCCGCGCCAACCGCCGCCGCCTGCGCGAGGCCCATGCCCGAGCGCCGCCGCCTTCTCTGCCGGAACCCTAGCGCCGCTGCCTATAGTTCTCGCCGCTGACCGCCGCCTTGCCCTCACGCCTCTCCGCTGGTGAGCTCTAAGTCGCGCCGCCGTCTCTTCTTTCTCCCCGCTTCGCCTTCCGCCTCTCACCCGCGGCCATGGCCGTGCCCGCGCCCTGCAGGTTCGTCGTGGCGGAGCTCCTCGTCGCCGCATTCACGCTCCGGCCACCGCACCTCGCCGGACATAGGTGACCCGCCGCCCTTGCCCGTCTCCAACCAGATCCGGGACGCCGGCGCTGCCCCGCACCTCCACCGCGCCGGATCCGCGCGTCCCCGGCCCCGATCCGGCGAGCTCCGCGCCCATGTCGACGCCCTCTTCTCCAACTCCGGCGAAGTTCCGGCCAGATCCACCGCCATCCTCGATCCCCGCACCGCGTTGACTTTTTCGCGGGGTAAAAATCTCACTAAGTCCCAGATCTGCATAATTTCTAGCATTTTTCATCGCATCATAACTTCATCATCGTAGCTCCGATTCGTGCGTGTAGCATATCAAAATGTTCGTCTCGACGAGTACATCATTTTCGTTTGAGCTCATCTTGATGCCCGAAATGCTGTTGGAAGAGGGCTATGTGATGATTGTTTCAGAACTGTTTCAGCAAATGCACTTTTGTCATTTTTGCCATGATTAATGTGTGCATGCTATGATCCTGAGCTCTACATGTGTTTTGATGTATGCCATGCCATCTTTACAGGGGTGTATGCCATGTATTTTTGTGATCTTTTTGGTGACTAGCACAAGCATGCAAAGTAGCTTACTCAATGATGCTGATTTCAGGGACTTAGAATTTCACTAAGTCCTTGCCCTGTCATTATTTTTATGCCATATGTTCATGTTGTTTCCTAGTGATCCGTGCCTCTTTTGAGCATGATCAGTAAGGATGTTTTGTAGATATTGTGGGGCTCTATCCATCCATGTCCTTGTTTGCAATTATGGAGCACCCTAGCTTGAGTCAATCGAGCTCTACTTTTGCTATAAAATGTTCCTGGCATATTGCTAACATGTTTAGCACTTTTGCCGAGGTTGTTGTAGTTGGTCCGTGCATGCTATGTTGTTGTTCTTGTCATGTCTAGCTTCTATGACATGTCTTCTTGCTGGGTGTATGCTTAGTTTATCATGCCATGCTTTGTAGTGAGTGCATCGAGATCGTAAACATGCCTACTCGTTATTAGTTTTGCATGCTCCAGTTTTTCACTAAGTCTGAATCTGTTTATGTTTTTGCTATGTTCACATGCTTGCAATTATATTCTCTGATCCCTTTTGGCTCATGGTCACTGAGGTACTTTTGTTATATGCTTTGAGTAGCTTCATGCCATGCCTTGCTTTGCCATGATATGTTCCTGTAGCATGTAGTTTTCGTGCTCTAAACATTGCTTCCTGATAATAAATTCCTATCTTGTTATTTTCACTAAGTCTGAAACCTGTTATCTTTTGCACTTTTGCCATGCTTGTTTGAACCTGTTATTGAGTGAATTAGCTGTAGCTCGGTGTTCATCCTTTGTCAAGCATCATGAGTGGATCCCTGCCATGTATTTTGTTGCCATGTTTGAGTGCTGTAGCATATTTATCTTGATGCATTTAGAAGGCTACTTGCTGTTAATCGCAGACTGGTGCCATATTTGTTTTGCTTGCCATTTCCAAACCGTGCATCCGATTCCGGTGATCTTTATATCGATTTCGACCGAAATGAACTCCTCTTTCCATTGGAACTCTTGGATTTCCAAGTTGAGGCCAGGTTCAATCATTCCTTTCCAAATCATGCATATGCACCACATACCGCATCCCGCATATCATGCCATGTTCATGTGTTGGTTGGTTACTATGTTGTGTGCTTATTTCCGGTGTTGCTTCTTTGGGCTGGTTCCTATAACGTCGCGTTTGTGAGGACCCGTTCGACTACGTCCATCTGTCTTCTTCATGGACTCGTTCTTCTTCCTTGCGGGTTTTCAGGCAAGATGACCATACCCTCGAAATCACTTCTATCTTTGCTTGCTAGTTGCTCGCTCTTTTGCTATGCCTATGCTATGATACCTACCACTTGCTTATCATGCCTCCCATATTGCCATGACAAGCCTCTAAACCACCTTGTCCTAGCAAACCGTTGTTTGGCTATGTTACCACTTTGCTCAGCCCCTCTTATAGCGTTGCTAGTTGCAGGTGAAGATGGAGTTTGTTCCTTGTTGGAACATGATTATTGTTGGGATATCACAATATCTCTTATTTAATTAATGCATCTATATACTTGGTAAAGAGTGGAAGGCTCGGCCTTATGCCTGGTGTTTTGTTCCACTCTTGCCGCCCTAGTTTCCGTCATATCGGTGTTATGTTCCCGGATTCTGCGTTCCTTACACGGTTGAGTTATAATGGGAACCCCTTGATAGTTCGCCTTGAATAAAACTCCTCCAGCAAGGCCCAACATTGGTTTTACCATTTGCCACCTAGCCTTTTCCTTCCCTTGGGTTCTGCAGACTCAAGGGTCATCTTTATTTTAACCCCCCGGGCCAGTGCTTCTCTAAGTGTTGGTCCAACTGAGCGATGTCCGGGGCTACCAGGGGCAACTCTGGGCTGGCCTACCCGACGTCTTGCTCATACGGTGTGCCCTGAGAATGAGATATGTGCAGCTCCTATCGGGATTTGTCGGCACATCTGGGTGGCTTTGCTGGACTTGTTTTACCATTGTCGAGGATGTCTTGTAACCGGGATGCCGAGTCTGATCGGATTGTCTTGGGAGAAGGAATATCCTTCGTTGCCCGTGAGAGCTTGTGATGGGCTAATTTGGGACACCCCTGCAGGGATTGAACTTTCGAAAGCCGTGCCCGCGGTTATGGGCAGATGGGAATTTGTTAATGTCCGATTGTAGAAAACCTGAAGTTGACCTTAATTAAAATACATCAACCGCGCGTGTTACTGTGATGGTCCCTTTCCGGCGGAGTCCGGGAAGTGAACACGGTGTTGGAGTTATGCTTGATGTAGGTTGTTCTAGGATCACTTCTTGATCATAGTTTCTCGACCATGCTTTTGCCTTCTCTTCTCGCTCTCATTTGCGTATGTTAGCCACAAAATATGCTAGTCGCTTGCTGCAGCTCCACCTCATACCTTTTACCCTTCCTATAAGCTTAAATAGTCTTGATCGCGAGGGTGTGAGATTGCTGAGTCCCCGTGACTCACAGATACTTCCAAAACTAGCTTGCAGGTGCCGTTGAACCGTGCAGGTGACACAACCAAGCTCAAGGAGGAGCTCGATGAAGATCGTGTTCATTATGTTGTTCCGTTTCCAGTTGATCAGTAGTGGAGCCCAGTTGGGTCGATCAGGGATCTGTGTAGCATTTGGGGTAGTCTTCTTTTATCTTGGTTCCATAGTCGGACATTGATTGTATCTGGATGATGTAATGCTTTATTCATGTATTGTGTGAAGTGGCGATTGTAAGTCAACTATGTACCTTTCCCCTTTATTTATGTACATGGGTTGACTGCGAAGGTTACCTCACTTGCGACATTGCTTTTAATGCGGTTATGCCTCTAAGTCGTGCTTCGACACGTGGGAGATATAGCCGCATTGAGGGCGTTACAATCGGCTTTGACCACTCCATCTTCATACCAACCGTAAGCAAGGACGGTAACCTCGACAACACCATTGTATTACCCTTGCCATTACCTTGATAGCCTCGAGCCTCTTTTGCGTTACTTACCCATTGAGACTAGCAAGTTGAGTATTGTCAGACCATGCTTTTAGTGCACTATTAGTGGCACATCTCTCCCATGCATATCCCACTTGTTATCTCACACTTCGGCTCGCATATCAAACATTGTGGCATGGTAAAAAAAACTTTTAAGCAAAAGAAAAGAAGAGAAGCAACAAAGAGCTTGTGAGCAATAGCATTGAGCCTCATACCTAGTTCATCGTCTTGGTTTATACATACATAAGCATACTTGGGATAGTAGACACCCCATTTTCTCTTAGGTTGGTGCACTAGCGTATCTAGCCCATTAGAGCAATCGAGCTAGCGTCTCTCTAGTTTTAGTACAACAAGAGCATTACCGTGGTTCCACCTCTTAGAGCTCATTCCTTGGTTGTGCGGATCTAATCTATTTTTCGTGTGTGTGTGTTCCTAGTGACATCCTTGGGTTTGATCCATTTGTCTTACTTGCGATTTGTGCACCTTCTCAACTTTTTCGGTATCTTGACTAACATTTGCTTGAATTATTTGTGCCATTTGCTAACCGAGATCCTCCAAAAGCCATTTACTTGTAGGTGTGAGAAAACAAAACCCGGTACCAATTCTACTATTATAGCATCACGTGGGATCGTACTTGATACATCCACAATCTTCGGAAAAGGTAACTTTGGTATTGTTCTCTCATTTTCCTACTCACCACCACTTCTACATGATAGATAGTCCTTCTTCTTCAGCGAACCCACTCTTCGAGGATCATGATGATGAACACGACTTCGTCACCAAGAATCACTTCTTCATCGCACAACGAGCTCTACATCTAGAGAGTGAAACTTTGGGTGATCGCATCGAGCAACTCCCCACCGACCTACGACAATCGGAAGCAAGACAAAGGGACTACCTCGATGACAAGCTCTCCAAACAAATGGAAGAATTCCGCAACACGATCGTGAGCCGCACGTCTTCCTCAACTTCTTCACCAAGACGGCGCCACTCAACTCGCCACTCGTGGTCATACTCTTCTTATGATGTAAGTCCTCCTCGAGCTCGCTCCCCTCTACGAGGCGACATTGAAGATCGCCAAGCTCAAGAAAATATGTTCCATGGCAATGGCTTACAAGACTGAGTGCGAGCTCGTGAAAAGGTGCAACGCCAAGAACAACAAGACATGGAGCAAGAGCATCCCCCACCACATCGGCTGCGTCAAGCAACTCAAGATGGCGATGCACTTCGGCAAGAGCAACAAAGTCGTGAAGCACAAGATCAAGCGGCTCAAGAAGCACTCGCGAGTCCACTCGAGCCGTTGCCCAACATAGCTGTCAAGTACGTGAGCAAGAAGAAGCACTTCGTCAAGCAGACAAGAGGAAGCCGCCCGACGCGAAGAACAACAAGAAAGGCAAAACCGGGCACACATGCCTCATCCTCCTCCATGCCAAGAGCGCTACTAGAAATCCCCATATTTTCGATGGTGAAATGTAAAAGCGGACGGGCCGTCGGTTATTGCAATAATAGCCGTCAGTAGTCCCAATGGCCGACATTAATTTCAACTCACATGTATTACACTAATAGCCGATGGTATAATAGATTGCCCGACGGTGAAAATCTAACTCTCGGTTATCCAATTTAATGTACGACGGTTCATTGTAATGTCCAACGGTTTTCACTGCACGCACGGAGACTACATGTAATGCAGAATGATCTAGCATTGCTATTGTAAGTGCATTCTATGTCTTTTTCACAATTAATATATAGGTTGCTTAAAAATTGATACTAAACAATAAAAATAGGATGTTTAAAAATATGTGTTTATAAAGGTACCATAAGGAGATAGCCCTTGAGAGTAAGGAGAAGTCGATGCCCCTGCTGTTAGATAATAACGAGATAAAACAAGACACGAGAGACACGGTTTTTTACGTGGAAACCCTTGCGGGAGAAAACTATGGACGCACGAAGGCGCAATCACTATGAGGAGGAGTATTACAAGCACTAGACGATAGGTCGTCTGAAGTGCGACTACATGGGGTATATAGGAGGGCAATACATGAGAGTCCTTGGAGGACAAGTAATTGAGTTGTACTCGTACGCGTCGGTACCAATGTAAAGGCCCACACCGTATGTACTACGTCTAGTCCAATACGGTAGAATTTGGATCATAATTTAACAATCTCCACCTTGAGCCAAATTCCCTCCAGTAGTCGAAGAAAGTGAATAACTCCATCCAAATTAGTTTAAACACCTTGTGCGTCAAAGTCCATAGGACTAGTGAGAAATACCAACTAAGCATGAGCAAAGCTCAAACTTATTGGTTGGAACTGGCTTTGTCATCATATCAGCAGGATTATCATGAGTACTTATCTTGCATACCTTCAAATCGCCTTCAGCAACAACATCTCGAATATAATGAAATCTAACATCAATATGCTTTGTCCTCTCATGATACATTGGATTCTTTGTAAGATATATAGCACTTTGACTGTCACTAAATACGGTAGGGCAAGATGAATCTCCACAAAGCTCAGAATACAAACCTTTCGACCAGATAGCTTCTTTGCATGCCTCAGAAATAGTCATATACTCGGCATCAGTAGTGGAACATGCCACAATAGACTGCAAAGTTGCTCTCCAACTCACAACACAACCACCAATGGTGAAAACATAACCTGTGAGCGATCTTCTCTTATCCAAATCACCAGCAAAATCAGAATCAACAAAACCAAAAAGTCCATCTCTAGTTTTCCCAAACTGCAAATAAGCATTAGAAGTACCTCGCAGGTATCTGAAAATCCACTGAAATGCTCTCCAATGCTCTTTTCCAGGATTAGCCATGTATCTACTGACAACACTCAATGCATATGATAAATCCGGACGAGAACAAACCATGGCATACATAAGTGAACCAACTGCACTTGAATAGGGAACTCTAGACATGTACTCAATATCTGCATCTGACTTAGGACATAAAGCTGATGATAATTTGAAGTGTGCAACTAATGGAGTACCCACCGGCTTGGCATTATGCATATTAAAACGACGAAGAACTTTATCAATATATCCCTTCCGACTTAGATATACTTTTCCAGATGGTCTATCTCTGGATATTTCCATGCCAAGTATTTCTTTGCTGCACCCAAATCCTTCATCTCAAATTCATTACTCAATTGCTTCTTTAGTTCATCAATCTCTGACATACTCTTTGCAGCAATTAGCATGTCATCAACATAAAGGAGCAAATAAATAGTTGAACCATTGATAGTTTTCAAATAAACACAACTATCATAATTAGACCTTTTGAAACCTTGAGAGAGCATAAAGGTGTCAAATCTCTTGTACCACTGTCTAGGGGATTGCTTCAATCCATATCGAGATTTCTTTAACTTACATACAAGCTTTTCTTTTCCAGGAATAACAAAACCTTCAGGTTGTTCCATATAAATATCCTCTTCCAATTCTCCATGTAAAAATGCAGTTTTAACATCCAGTTGTTCAAGCTCAAAATCATCCATCGCAACAATACTGAGTAAAGTGCAAATAGAGCTATGCTTCACAACAGGAGAAAAGACTTCGTTATAGTCAATACCTGGAATCTAGCTATAACCTTTAGCAACCAACCTTGCTTTATATCTTGTCTCATCATTTGTAGAAACACCTTCTTTCCTCTTGAAAACCCACTTGCAACGAATATGTTTCTTCTCTCTAGGTAATTTTACTAAATCCCAAGTGCCATTCTTTTCAAGTGATTCCATCTCATCATGCATAGCGGTCATCCACTTATTACTATCACCGGAAATAATAGCCTTGGAATATGAAGAAGGCTGAGAATTACCTTCAATTTCTTCTGCAACAGATAAAGCAAAAGAAACAATATTGCACTCTTCAATTAACCTGTCAGGTTTATTAATACCCCGCCTAACTCTGTCCCGTGCAAGATTCCAACTGGGCGGAACAATAGGCTGATTTGGAGTGGGAGTGACAATGATCATCATTAACGATGGGTTCATCATGTGCATCAACAATTTCATTACCAGATGTATCACCTGAATCAATAACATGCTCCACCTGAACAGTAGGCTCCTGAACAATAGGCTGCTGTTCACTCTCAACAGGAACATTAGTAGATGAAACATCATGTAACATAGCATATTCATTAAATATAACATTTCTGCTAATAACCACCTTCTGGGTTTCAGGATTCCACAATTTAAAACCTTTAACACCAGACTTATAACCAAGAAAGATGCACTTAACAGCCCTAGGCTCCAAATTTCCATTATCAACATGAGCATAAGCAGTGCAACCAAAAACTCTCAACTATGAATAATCAACAGGTGAACCAGACCATACCTCAATTGGAGTTTTCTTATTAAGAACAATAGATGGTGAACGGTTAATGAGATAACAAGCAGTGGAAGCAGCCTCAGCCCAAAAACGCCTATGCAAACCTGCATTGGACAACATGCAACGGGCTCTGGAAATAATGGTCCTGTTCATACGCTCAGCAACACCGTTTTGTTGAGGAGTATAAGGAACGGTGTAATGTCTGACAATGCCTTCAGACTTGCAATACTTCTTAAATTGCTTAGAACAGAATTCCATACCATTATCAGTGCGAAGTATCTTTACCTTCTTTTCAGTTTGTCTTTCAATCATAATCTTCCACTCCTTAAATGCTGAGAATGCTTCATATTTATGCTTCAAGAAATAAGGCCAAACTTTCTCGAATAATCATCAATAATAGTCAGCATGTAACTAGCACCACCTAATGACTTTCTGCAAGATGGTCCCCATAAATCAGAATGAACATAATCAAGAATACCTTCAGTTGTATGAGTCGAAGTGTTGAACTTCACCCTCTTGTGTTTGCCGAAGATACAATGCCCACAAAATTTCAATTTACCAGGTTCATATCCGTCAAGAAGACCTCTCTTATTTAACTCTGCTAAACAAGTTCACTCGTATGTCCAAGGCGCATATGCCAAAGGTTAGCAGCATCACAATCAGAATTCTTTGAAATAACTGGAGTAGCGTTACCTGAAACGGTAGAACCTCGAAGGTAATAAAGACCATTGGTCGAACTTAAGTTACCTTTCATCACAACAAGGGAGCCTTTGGTGACCTTCAAAACACTATCTCCACCTGAATACTTGTACCCCTTTGCATCAAGGGCACTAACAGAGATAAAATTTCTCTTCATCTTCGGAATATATCGAACATCTGTCAAAGTTCTGATTATGCCATCAAACATCTTGATTCGAATAGAACCTATGCCTTCAATATTGCATGGTGAATTATCAAAACCCAAAACGGAACCAGCAGAAGTAGTGGAATCAAAAGTATTAAACCAATCTCTATGTGTACACATATGAAAAGTGCATGCAGTGTCAAGTACACACTCATCATTGGTCTCAGCACATCCAACAATAACGACAAGAGCATCATCAGAACTATCATCACGAGCAACGTTAGCAGAATTTTTACCTTGTTTGTTATGTTTCCTCTTTTCTTTATTCTGTAACTTGAAACAGTCTGAGATGTCATGCCCGTCTCTCTTGCAATACCTGCAATACTTCTTGTCTCTGGATTGCAACCGACCCCTATGTCCGTTCTTACTTTTGCCTCTGTTTCCATTATTGGAGTTCTTCTCCTTTGTCCTGCCACGAACAGATAATCCCTCTGCTTGGGATGAACTTGAACCTTCATGAGGCACCATTAGTTTCATCTTCTCCTTAGAGTGCAAAGCTTCATAAACTTCATTAAGTGTGAGAGTATCACGACTGTATAGTATGGTGTCTCTGAAATTGGTATAAGAACTTGGCAGTGAACAAAGTAACATTAAAGCATTATCTTCCTCTTCATACTTAACCTCCATTGCAACTAGATCAGATATGATCTCTTTAAATTCAGAAATATGATTCAAAACCTTACCTCCCTCGGGTAACCTGTGCAGGAATAATTTTTGCTTCAGATGCATTTTGCTGGTGAGATCTTTAGCCATGCAAACCCCTTCCAGCTTTAACCATAGAGCGGCGGTAGTTTTCTCGCTCAAAACTTCCTACAAAATATTATTATGCAAATGGAGTTGAATTTGTGACAAAGCCTTACAATCAATTCTTTTCTCCTCATCAGTCCAATCTTGAATTCGGTTCTTTCCAAAACTATCCAGTGCTTCATCATAATCGGATTGTTCCAACAACGCCCACATCTTGACTTGCCATAGGGTAAACCTTGTGTCAGGTCCAGCGGCGGAAGATCGTATTTCATGGATGTCATGAGTCGATTAAATCATCAATGTGGATTTGGTCTTCATGTGGAGGAAGTGGCGGCTAGCAAATCTGCTATTATAGCAAAAACCGTGGCTGCCTCGGTACTTGATCCCTGGTCCTGCAGCAACGTGTGGCTAGGCGGATCAGACAACAATGCTGCAGGCTCGGGCGCAATGAACTCCAGTCAGTCTCAGATTCTTGCAAATCGATCCGGCTGTGGCGCACACGTTGGAACCCTAATCTCCCGATCTCAAAACTCGTATATTGCAACTTGGCTCTGTATACCACTTGTTAGATAATAACGAGATAAAACGAGACACGAGAGACATGGATTTTTACGTGAAAACCCTCACGGGAGAAAATCATAGACGCACGAAGGCGCAATCACTATGAGGAGGAGTATTACAAGCACGAGACGGCAGGTCGTCTGAAGTGCAACTACACGGGATATATATGAGGGTAATACATAAGAGTTCTTGAAGAACAAGTAAACGAGTTGTACTCGTACACGTCGGTACCAACGCAAAGGCCCACACCATATGTACTATGTCTAGTCCAATACGGTAGAATTTGGATTACAATTTAACACTTGCCACGGTCTAACTTATCCAGCGACACATGACCATGGCTCATGGCGTCTTGCCGTGGAGTGCATTGCATGCTCACAAAAAAATGGCTGGTGGCTCATGGCGCTTTTGGTTCTGGTGCCATCATACATACACACATATACTCATTGTACTTATGAGCACTTCCATGTGAGCACCTTCATACACACATATACAATATAGACGCATATGCTCATACATACGCACATAAGCTCACCCATATAAACGCACACATACACATCCTATCCCTATGAGCACCTCAAATAGACTGAGCCGGGCAGCTGACACATCATTTGGATTGAGAAAGTTGTCACAGACACCTTGGTAGTTGACAGGAATGTCTTCTCCCACTAAACGCACATCGTCGAGAGGCCTGAAATAAATCCAGAAAAATGGAATTACCAATGTCAAGTTTAGGGCTTGAACACCGATGAATTGGTTCCACCACAAGCAACCTAATTATCAGAGTTACGCTTAGTTTGTCAATTGTATGTTCTTTAATTATGCATGAGGTGATTACAATGTTGGAATACAAATAAGTGTGAGTTTTAAATATAAAAATAGAGTGTCTTATAAACCAAAATTATTGTTTATAATTAGAAAGATTTTTAGATAAAGTTCGTCCAAAAGAATACAATATGGCGGGAAAAGACATTGGTAGGACTCAAACAAATATTGCCATTAATGATGGCTCGAACCTCGAGCATTGGGGAACTCGTGGCTTTATCATTCGGATACTATGAAATACGGAGCCTTGCAAATGTCATTTGTACACGTGGGTTTACACTTTTTTTAGTACGGAAGTAGATAGCTCATCCCCTTTCCTTATCTCGTGAAAGTAAGAGCATCTCCAGCCGTTCGGCCCCCAGGGCGCTAAAAAAGGCGATCTGGGGGCGAACCGGCGCTAGTTCGGCCCCTGGGGGCGATCTAGCTCCCAGTCACGCCCTCAGGCGCCGCCTCCAGAACGCGAAAAATTCGAACTTGGTCTCCCGCTCACAAAAGATGCCACAAGTCGGGCGATCGCAAGCCACAGTTCGATGTACAAAAAATAGAGCGGCAGAAGTTCACGTGCGCATCACTCGGCAGGCTCTGCCCCAGGCGTCGGCGGAGTTGGCGTGCGCGGGCCTGGCGGTGTCGGAGCAGCCTCTGCGCTGGGCGGTGTCGGCGCGGCTTCGGTGGTGTTGGGCGTCGTGGAGGCGTCGTCATGCGGTCTTGGCGACAGCGGCGGCGTGTGCGTCGGCGTCGGCGTCGGCGTGTGCGTCAGCGTCGGCGGCCTTGTCGAGGGAAGCTGGTTCAGGATGAGGCCGCGATCCGCCAAGTACCACGCCTTGACCGCCTCGTCGGTGCTCTGGAGCATGTCCGCCCCGCCCAGCAGGAAAGCCAGGTCGGTGTTTCTCTTCTTCGCGGCGACGTTCATCCGGAGCAGGTCAAGCTTGACGGCGCTGCTCGACATCAACGCCGACCACCGCGCCTCGGTCTTCTCTTCACGAAGGACGGCCCGGGCCTGCACGTCGGCGAGGTAGTGCTCGATGGACTCCTGCACTCAAGCGGTGGCCGTGTCGGCATATTTCCCCTTCTTGGCAACTTTGTTGCCGTCCGACCGCCCTTCCGATGCGCCAGGAGTCGGCGCGTCCGGCTTGTAGGTCTCCTTGGCCTTGTCGAGGGTGCGCCGGACTTCTGCCCACTTCTCGCACTTGTCAATGCGCATGTAGACGTGGAGGTATTTGAATTCGGCGTCGCTGTTGCTCTGTCGGTACAGGGTGAACATGCGCAGCAACTGCGCGGAGGGACAAACAGTTGGCGCGTATACACGACGAAGAGAGGCGGGAGGCCGGCGTGGCATACCTGATCCTCGACGCTGGCGCCGCTCTTCGGGAGAGCCGCGACCTCCTCGACAAACCCATGCCATTTGTTGCACGCCCCCTGGATACGCCCCCAATGGTTCACCATCGCCTTGGAGCCGCGCTGCATGTAGACGCCTTTGAAGTAGGGGTCGACGAGCTTGCGCTCGTCGAACTCGGCCTTGATGCGGTCCCAGTATGTGTCGACGCTCTAGTTCGTGCCGGTCGTCGGGTCGAGGCAGACGACTTTCCATGCTTCGACGAGGCATTCCTCCTCCTTGGACGCCCACTTGATGCGCGACTCGCCTGTCCTGGCCGCCCGCTTCTTCTTGCGCCCCTTCGCCATCGCAGGCGTTGGCTCCTCCTCCTCCTCGTCGTCCTCCTCCTCCTGCTCGTCCTCGCCATAGACATAGCCGAGCTCGCCGTCCATGCCGCCGCTGAGATCCACCACCTCGTCCAGGGTGACGAACCCAGGAGATGCGGCGGCCGCGGCCGAACCTGTCGCGATGATGTCGTCCATGTCGGCCTCGGTCTCGCAGTGTCGCCGAGGTGCGAGAAGGGCAGCGGGCCACGGCGTAGCAGGGGCGTCAGGGAGGAAGCATAGGCGGGCGGCAAGTAGTTGTATGAAGGGTACTGCACGCCGGCGAAGGCGGGAGAGGGCGTGCGCTGGACCGGGTATCCATGGGTGAAGGTGACGTTTGGGTTGAACCCACCGTGCGCGTCCCCGTTGGCGTAGCTCGGCGAGGGTGATCCCCATGGTTGCGGAGAGCCGACGCCTTGTTGACCCCAGGACGCGTACTGGGCGTGGCTTCCGGATGGATTCATCATCCCCACGCGAGCCGCCTCGGCCTCGATTTGGTCCACCGAGGCAGTCGCAGCCGCGCGCGCCGCGTTGTCGCGTGCCTTCTTGGCGATGGCCCTGTTCCACCGGTCGGCGGTGACAGCCTCCCGCCGCTGAACTTCCGCCCTCCACTCGGCGTTTGACATGCACGGTGGCTTGATCGGCGGCGCCCTCAGCTTCCTCTGCTTCAGCTAGGCGACGGAGGCGGTCGCAGTTGCCGCCGCGTGGGGGGCGACGTATTTCTTCGGTGGCATGGCGGCCGACTAGGAGGGAGGCGAGCGGGAGGGAGATTGGCGGGAGGAAGGAAGAGTACGGGAGGGAAGTGGAGAAAACGCGGGAAAAAACGGCGGGAAGAGGCGCTCGCCTCACCGACAGGGCGGACCCACGCGCCCTTTTCGCTTGTGCCGGCGGCCCAGGCGCCCCAGGAAGCCGGGTTTGGTCTGGGTCTGCCGGCACCAGTTTCGCCCCGAGCCGGCGAAAAACGGATTTCTGGGGACGCGACTGGGCATTTTTTCGACGCCGGCGCGGCAAAATCGCCTGGGGAGGGTCTGTTGGGGGCGCAGCTGGAGATGCTCTAAGGGCATCTCCAGCCGCGCTCCCAACAGGCCCTCCCCAGGTGATTTTGCCGCGCCGGCGTAAAAAAAACGGCCCAGTCGCACCCCCAAAAGCCCGTTTTTCGCCGGCTCGGGCCAAAACTGGTGCCCGCGGACCCAGGCCGAACTCGGCGCCCTGGGGGCGCTTGGGGAGCCGACACAAGCGAAAAAGGCGCGTGGGCCCGCCCTGGCGGCGACCTGAGGGCCTTTCCCCGTCGCATCTTGACGCTTTTCCCTCGCATCTCTTCCGCTCGCTCGCCTTCCTCCCGCCATTCCCTCCCTTTCTCCCGCCAAACCCCCTCCAGCTCACCTTCCAGTCGTCGCCATGCCGCCGAAGAAGTACGCCATGCCGCACGCGGCGGCAACCACGACTGGTGATGAGGACATGACTACCTTGGATATGACCAAAAATATTGCATATATGCATATTTGTCAGGTGATTTCTAGTGCAAACTATTCAATAATCTATTTATGTTATCCAGAACAAAAATACTTCACACACTTTTGTGTTTTGTCTAATTGCAGGTGTATGGGACATTTGTACAATCCACATATGAAGATAAGGAAGAAAGAGATGTTTATTTGCTGTCCAAAAAGTTCTCTCACGTCACTTTTGGCCCAAGAGAAGATAGAGTCCAAGTCTCTCACGTTCTGGATTCAGATTCGGACTGCACAGACACACCTGACTCAAAACGCACACAAGTTTTTCATACGGACTCCGAATTGGGTGATTCTTTTTTTGTTGGAAACTAGATTTCGTGCACTTTCCAACCCAATTGGAATGACCTTCAAATTCGTCCGGAGCGTTGAGTTGTGGACGAAACAATCTGATGCTGCAGCAAAATCCGAGTCAAACTACAAGTCCAAAGGTGTTACATCACCTCCACTTGGGCCCATTGGCCTTGTACGACCTAGATTTAGTTTTAGGCTGCCTTGGGACGTCCTCCCACCTCCTTGGCCGCCACCCCTTGCTCCTATATAAGTAGATCCATCTAGTAGCTTTTCCTTGGGAATTTCCAGTTTTCAGGTTGCTCGGTGAGAATTTCCAGTTTTTCTTAGATTAGATTTATTTTCTTACCTATTGTCCAAGAAAAAGCCACAAAAAAAAGTTAGATCTGTTCATCCTTTATCCAAGCCAGTCTGAGCCTTTGCAATTTTCTATTCATTGCTTGCATAGTTGAATTATCGGTTGCATCGTCGTGTCAGTTGCTGGTCTTAGCGTCTAGTTCCTTTAGAGTTTCGAGTTCTGTTCACATTAGTCACGCCGCCGCTGCATCATTATTCCTTCCGCTGTCCACCATCCCATCTATTAATTTCCACCACGTGCTACGCACTGTTCATTGTCATAATCATAGTTGAGGTCATTCACATCTTCGCCTGATCCAATCTGCATCTTATCTAGTTTGTCTTGGAAAGAAAAAAAAAGATAGAAAAAAAGAGAAAAAAAGGAAAGAAAAAAAAGAAAAAAAAGAGAGAAGAAAAAAAATTGGATCTATCTAGAATCAATCTCGTACCTGAATTCGGATTGGAATCTGTTTTGTGCACTGTTCAGTAAAACAGGTGTATCTTCCTCATACGAAGTCCGTTTTGGCTCCGTGAGTACTCAAATTGAAGATAGCGACGAGCCGCATCCAAATAGTTGCAGAAGCTAGTTCAATATTTGACACCTCAAAATCGGCTTCTAAATAGGTCTTTTTGCCCTCCGAAGTTCGTGAACACAGCTTGTTCCAATTTTTCAGGCCAGTTTTAGAATTCTTTGACTCCTCATATCAACTCGGAATTGAGTGATTCTTTTTGCATTGGAAAGCTTGAGTTAGTAGCATTCTTTGAAAGAATTTATCAGAAAATTGTCTCAAACTTTTCAAGAGGAAAGTTGGAGAGAGAGTTGTTGTATATCCTGCTTGGCAGTTGTTTTTCATCATTATCTTCACTGCCGTTGTGATCTTCACTTATATCTTGCTGTCAAGAGCTACTTAGTATCCTTCATTGATGCTAGTTGTGCTATGCCGTGACCTTATTAGTGTTCTAGGCTCGCGTCTCTAGTCCGGTCTAGCCTAGGACCAGCACAGTACCGTCGTTGAGCGTTTATTCAATATTGCATCTCTGAATTGATTATTGCTAATCTTTTGCTACCATATATAGCCAACCCAGCTCCACATATTTCTACACCGTGTATACGTACGCTCCCCTGGCAATCGCTTTACTCAATATTCGGAGTTACTTGACACCGCAGGTTGCCGATCACCGCCTGCAGCATGGTAAGAACTTGTAAGACATTGATATTTGCTTTACTGTGAGCGTTTTACCACCACATCCTAGTAGTTATAGGAACACTATTTTTGGATTTTGTTTCTTGTTCTACTAATCATGACAGGATCCAAAGTCAATTCATGGGCTTTGTCGATCGCGGGAGACGTGCCACCACCTTTGCAAATACCACAACCGTCACGAGAGGTGCACAAACATCCAAATGCACATGATCAGGTTAATGTATCTATACCACCATTTAATGGCCGTTTTAAACCTGCTTTATATATTGAATGGGAGTTCGACATAAAAAATGTATTTGCTTCCCATAATTTCGATGAACATAAAAAGGTTAAGGTTGCGGTTGGTTCTTTCACTGGTTATGCTTTGGTTTGGTGGAGTGAATATTGTCGGTTACACCCTGATTATATACCTACTACTTGGGATGATTTGAAACTTGCCATGCGACATACTTTCGTCCCTGCTTATTATACTCGTGACATGATTAAGAAGTTGCAACACTTAAAACAAGGTAGTAAAACTGTAACAAAATATTATGATGATTTACAAACTACCTTGTTGCATTCCTCTTTAGAAGAAAGTGAAGATGATTTTATGGATAGATTTTGGGGAGGATTAAACCGTGATATTCAAGAGATACTAATTCATGAAGAGTGTTATCCTATGGACCATTTGTTTCATCTTGCTTGCAAAGCTGAACAGGAAATAAAACAACGTGTTGGCCACAAGGAGAACAAGCGCACGGTGCACATTCCAAGAGTTGATATGATTGTTCCTTCAACTACTAGGCATACTATGACAACCACATCCGTTGTTGTCAGGACTACATCACCTCCACCATGTGACACATCGCCCCCGAGAGTGGCTACATCATCTGAGTTGATCATAAGAGGTAATGACAAAGGTACTGATCTTCCATCTCTACATGAGAATGATGAATGCCTTGTCAATTTGAATGCACCATCTGATGAGCTACCCACTACTTTGATCACACCACCTATTTTAGAGGACTACGTTGATAATTTGACTTTGCCATGTGATCAAACAACTGAAATACCAACAATTTTGAGTGCACCCATTGAATTAACTATTGATGCAAAAGAACCAATGTTTAATCATTTTGATATGACCTCTAATCTTGGTGATGATTCTGTGTTGAATGACTTATTGCATGTGATGAGGACATCAATACAATTGTTACACCCACAGCCCCTGCTGCTATACATACTGGACCAATTACTAGAGCTCGTGCACGCCAACTAAATTACCAGGTACTTTCGTTTCTTGGTAATGATTCTAATGTTCATGAGAATATGATGCTGCCTAAATTGGATACATTTGTTTTGCTTACAAATGAAGGGCCTAGCTTGGAGAAGGATGAACATTGGAGCAAGAACAAGCATGGAGATGATGGCATGCGCAAGGGAAACAAGAACGGAGTTACAAGTGATGATTTCAGGACTTTGAAGCCACCATAATGGGTGCATGAAGCCTTGGACGAAATATACAAGACGCCACTTCATAAATTTCGTCCCGAGGCTATTTTAGGTGCTGCGTCACCTTATTATTGGGCCAGGACCATGTAATTTCGAAATACATAAGTATAGGCTATTTTTAGAGTCCGTATGTGTGGGGAAACAAGAGATAGGGTTGATTTCGGACCCCTCCACCAAGGGCCACGAAATTCCCCCCCTCTTCCTCCATATATACAGCCCTTAGGGCATCGTTTAGACTTTGGGTTTTGTTTAGATTAAAAGTTCGCCATAGCTGCAACTTCGCGTACTTCGTTTGTGTTCAACGACCAGACAAAGGCGTCACAGAACCCCACCTTGATCAATAAAGCTTTCATCTTATATTCGCAATATCCAGATTGCAATCTTAGTTTCTTGCTTGTTCTTCGTTTGCTCGCAGGAAACAGACCCTCGTGGTCAGGTTGATCGTGCTCCGGCGTGGTCAATAACCTCTCGGAGTTGGTTTAGCGATTGCTAAGGCGCGACGTCCTCGCACGTTCGTAGTCGGATCGTCAAAGTCGACTTCCACCAAAGCGAAATCCACCATCTCATCGAAAGACGGGACACCTTTGCCTCTATCAGTTAAGGTTGCGGTTGGTTCTTTCACTGGTTATGCTTTGGTTTGGTGGAGTGAATATTGTCGGTTACACCCTGATTATATACCTACTACTTGGGATGATTTGAAACTTGCCATGCGACATACTTTCGTCCCTGCTTATTATACTCGTGACATGATTAAGAAGTTGCAACACTTAAAACAAGGTAGTGAAACTGTAACAAAATATTATGATGATTTACAAACTACCTTGTTGCATTCCTCTTTAGAAGAAAGTGAAGATGATTTTATGGATAGATTTTGGGGAGGATTAAACCGTGATATTCAAGAGATACTAATTCATGAAGAGTGTTATCCTATGGACCATTTGTTTCATCTTGCTTGCAAAGCTGAACAGGAAATAAAACGACGTGTTGGCCACGAGGAGAACAAGCGCACGGTGCACATTCCAAGAGTTGATATGATTGTTCCTTCAACTACTAGGCATACTATGACAACCACATCCGTTGTTGTCCGGACAACATCACCTCCACCACGTGACACATCGCCCCCGAGAGTGGCTACATCATCTGAGTTGATCATAAGAGGTAACGACAAAGGTACTGATCTTCCATCTCTACATGAGAATGATGAATGCCTTGTCAATTTGAATGCACCATCTGATGAGCTACCCACTACTTTGATCACACCACCTATTTTAGAGGACTACGTTGATAATTTGACTTTGCCATGTGATCAAACAACTGAAATACCAACAATTTTAAGTGCACCCATTGAATTAACTATTGATGCAAAAGAACCAATGTTTAATCATTTTGATATGACCTCTAATCTTGGTGATGATTCTGTGTTGAATGACTTATTGCATGTTTGCTTATTTAAGCATGTTGTAGCATGTAAATTCGATGCAAGTAAGGTTTATTCACCAATGTTGGGATGGTTTAATGATGAACATTGTCAATCTTTTGAAATGAATAAGAGCTTCACTTATATGTGCAAACTGAGTTGCAATATTTTCATGCCTTCTACTTCTTGTGCTAATTTTTTGGCTTTAGATTTTATGAACTATGCAAGTTACTCATCTATTCATGTGTCATATATGCAAAAATCAAGGGAAGTAAAAATGGATGACATATACATATACAACATGTACACCTTGTCTCTTTTGTTAGCCACATTTCAGATTAAGCAACGTCGAGGACGGCTTTATTTTCAAGAAGGGGAGGATGATGAGGACATGACTACCTTGGATATGACCAAAAATATCGCATATATGCATATTTGTCAGGTGATTTCTAGTGCAAACTATTCAATAATCTATTTATGTTATCCAGAACAAAAATACTTCACACACTTTTGTGTTTTGTCTAATTGCAGGTGTATGGGACATTTGTACAATCCACATATGAAGATAAGGAAGAAAGAGATGTTTATTTGCTGTCCAAAAAGTTCTCTCACGTCACTTTTGGCCCAAGAGAAGATAGAGTCCAAGTCTCTCACGTTCTGGATTCAGATTCGGACTGCACAGACACACCTGACTCAAAACGCACACAAGTTTTTCATACGGACTCCGAATTGGGTGATTCTTTTTTTGTTGGAAACTAGATTTCGTGCACTTTCCAACCCAATTGGAATGACCTTCAAATTCGTCCGGAGCGTTGAGTTGTGGACGAAAAAATCTGATGCTGCAGCAAAATCCGAGTCAAACTACAAGTCCAAAGGTGTTACATCACCTCCACTTGGGCCCATTGGCCTTGTACGACCTAGATTTAGTTTTAGGCTGCCTTGGGACGTCCTCCCACCTCCTTGGCCGCCACCCCTTGCTCCTATATAAGTAGATCCATCTAGTAGCTTTTCCTTGGGATTTGTTTAGTTAAAAGTTAGCCATTGCAACTTCGTGTACTTCGTTTGTGTCCAACGACCAGACCAAGACCGCTTACGGATCCCCACCTTTATCAAAACTTCATATATACTCGCAATATTCAGATTGCTTTTATCATATTCTTGCTTGTTCTTTGATTGCTTGCAGGAATAGACCTTCGTGGTCAGGTTGATTGTGCTCCGGCGTGGTCAATAACCTCTCGGAGTTGGTTTAGCGATTGCTAAGGCGCAACGTCGTGCACATTTGTAGTCGGATCGTCAAAGTCATCTTCACCAAATCGATAGTTACCATCTCATCGAAAGATCGGGACACCTCCGCCTCTATCAACTGGTACCGTGGCCCAGCCAAAGCAGAGGAAGCCGAGGGCGCTGCCATCAAAGCCACCGGGCATGTCGAGCGCCGAGTAGAGGGTGGAAGTTCAGCGACGCGACACAGTCACCACCGACCGGCGGAACAGGACCATTGCCAAGAAGGCCCGCGACAACGCGGCGCGTGCGGCGGCGTCTTCCTCATCGGTCGACCATGCGGGGATGATGAATCCACCCATCGTCAGCCACGCCCGGGAAAAACGCTGACGCGGCAACCGCGCGAGTGCAGGAGTCCATTGAGCATTGCCTCGCCGACGCCCAGGCCCGGGCCGTCCTACGTGAAGAGAAGACCGAGGCGCGGTGGTCGTCGCTGATGAAGAACAGCGCCATCAAGCTCGACCTGCTCTGAACGAACGTCGCCGCGAAGAAGAGGAACACCAACATGGCTTTTCTGATGGGCGGGGCAGACATGCTCCAGAGCAACGACGAGCAACTCAGGGCGTGGTACATGGCGGAGCGCGGCCTCATCCTGAACCAGATGCAGACGGCAACGCTGACGACGCCGACGACGCAAGCTCCCGCGCCCACGACCACACGGACGCCAAGCCCGAACGACGCCTCTACATCGCCGCCCGGCAGTGCCGAAGCCGCGCTGACACAGCCCAGCACCGAAGCAGCTCCGACACCACCGAGTCCGCGCACGCCGACTCCGCCAACGCCTGAAGCCGACCCCGCCGAATGAATCATTGCGCACGCGAACTTGCGGCGTGCGGCGCTCTGTTTTTTGTAATGCCAGACTACGTCCGATCGCCAGATTTGTGGCGTCTTTTGAAAGCAGGAACGACCAAGTTTAAATTTCCCGCATTCTGTGGCCGGCGCTTGGGGGCGTGACTGAGAGCTAGGTCGCCCCCAAGAGCCGAACTAGCGTCGGCATGCCCCCAGGCCGCTCTATTTAGACGCCCTGGGGGCGAACGGCTGGAGATGCCCTAAGACGCCGCATCGGCTCCTCAGGCTGTTCCCCGCCGGCGGTAATTAACAGTATTGGTTCCTCCACTCCGATCCTCGTGCCCACTGGATCGGTTTGTTCAGCTGGTCCCTACAAACTGCACTGCGTTGTCGGCGGTGAGCACACGCTTCTCCACTCTCCGTATAAAAACTAATTAATCGCACGTTTATTGATTTTTCGTACTATTTGATTTTTGATTGTTTAATTTTGTGTGTTGAAAAATAAATAGCGCCCGCCTCTGCTGAAAATCTTGCGCGCCAGACCAACCAAAATATTCCCACGTGCCTGCGCACCACGTATATCTCTCCCTAAGAATAAAGCATCTCAAATAATAAAGCACGGATTGACTTCGTGGGTTCATCGTCACAATACGCTTCTTCACATAAATTTACGTTTTCAATTATTTTTCACCTATATTATTTTCTACATACGAGGTGGTAATATTCATCCAAGATGGTACTATATTATAGTACTAGCAAAAAAGGCCCGTGCGTTGCAACGGGTGAAAATTAATATCACACGCTTTTGTCGTTTCGAAGCTTATCCTCTTCCCCGCCCTTGTTCATGATAGTTGTGATGTCTACCTGATCACAATGAACCCAAATGTGATCAATCCCAAGATGATGCACTGATCCACCACCTAACGCAGTATCTATGTAGGCTAGCATTAACTGGCAAACTCATGTGGAATCAGTTATCATACATGGATATCATAATAGATAACGACCAACAAATGAAGAGGTTAAAAATATCACTCTAAGGCCGGCTCCAACGCAAGAGCATTTAGAATCCTGAGCAAATTAAGACGCACAATCATATGGCCCTTGCAGCTATATTGCGTATGCTTTTTTTAGTCCGACTCTAGGTGATGTGTTGATACCAGGAAAGTAGCCGGGACGATGCAAAATCTATCAAGATTTTATTCCTAGTGCCTGCATTGTACGTGCCTTAACCACGTTTCAAGTGGCAACAATTTTAATTTTCTAAAAAAAACAGACTTAACTTTTCTGAACTCTTCTTGATCATCTACATCCATATGGCAGGGAGCCTCCCAAAGCTCGGAAGAAAAGAACAATCGCGGTGAGGCAACATATGTTTGTTCCGTCGTGGACATCTTCTAGTGTTTAATAATTCATTTAAAGTATTTTACGAAATTACCAAAATATTTGAATTCTAATGATTTTGATTATGTAGTTTTTTTTCTAATGGTAGGTTTGCTCTATTTGGAAGATTATATTTCATTCCCAATATTTTCTTTTCGCACTATTAAGTTTTGGTCCAAACACAAGAAAATATTATAACTCCCGTGCGGCTGAGCGGCCTACTACACGTACACCCATCAGGCCCATCACGTGTACCTCCACGGCTCCACTGCTGGTTTATCCATTCGTCTCCATCGCTGGCTTATCCATTCGCCCCCACCAAGATGCATCTGCATCCATCTCTCCTATTCTCTCGCTTCATCTCTCATCCTCTCTCAAATCTCTCTGACCGGTGGACTCCATGTGGGCGGAGCGAAGTGGGAGCCAAGCCAGCCGAGCCGGCCCCTCTCCTCTTCGCCTTCCTCGCAGCGGTTCGCGACTTGCCCCTTCTCGCTCCATCTCTCTTTCTCATCCCGTGCTTCCACCGATATGCGCAGCCAACGGGATTTAGCGCTATGAGCCGGCTGCTCGGCGAAGTTCGTTCCCAGGTTGCCGGGGTGTTTAATCGGGTGACTGCATGCAGGCCCGGATGTGAAGCCTCCGAAGTCGCTGGTGCCCCCCGTTCCATATGAGTGAGCGCGGCCGCCGGATCCCGTCCTGCTCTCTCTCATTTCCTCGTCTCGTTCTAATTCTATAGAGTGCATATGCATGCAGGCCGATGTGAAGCCAAGTCGCTGGCACCCCGTTCTAGACCACCAGATCCGGAGTGCCGCCAACAGTTCCTGTACCCATCACGCCCGCATCAACGACCGCCAAGTTGCTGGCACCCCGTTCCAGACCACCAGATCTGGAGCGCCGCCGCCAGATCTCGTCCCCATCATGCCCGCGTCAACGACCGCTGCGGAACCCTCCTCAGCTCCTCCTCAACGATTCATGGCAAGAACCGAGACAACGCCGTGCCCTTCCCCGTCTCCAACACTGCAGTGCTCGCGCTGTCGGTGCTGTCGTATTTCATTATCATTCGAATATGTGTGGATTTGACCCCTTCGTTGCCTTTCCATCATGTTGTATTATTCTTTTTTGAGTCTGATTCTCATGCCTGGTGCGAATTCTCTATAAATCGTGGTCAAGATTTGTTCCTTCGTTCCCGATTATAATTCGTTGAATCGCCCCGTAGATCCCGTTTGCGTGCGTGCGTGATGGTTGGGGCGTGACCATGGGTTGAATACTAAAAAACATAGGGTGTTTCTTGCATAAACGAAACGTTTTCTTGGATAAGTCACTTAGTATAGGACTGCGGGTTGAATACCTAAATCAGCAGGTTTTTTTAGGTAATAGCACCCCAGGTACCCTAACTTGTACAGAATGTGATGATTCAGTCTCAAACTTGTAAAACTTGACTCCATCATACCTCAACTTGCATCTTATGTGATGATTTAGTCCCAGGCCAATCACAGCTCGACAATTAGCAGCCAGGTGGCTGGACCGGTCAGCGCACGCACTTTTGCAGAAACCCCCTACCGTCGCGTGCCAGGGGCCTCGAAGACGCGATCCAGGAGATGCTCGGCCAGCTTGGCCTCCGCGAGCCGGAGCCAGAGCGGCGCACCACCAACCACCATCCCTCCCCGCCGTCGCGCATGGAGCTCCACACTATGGCCCTCTCGGAGACGATCCACGAGATGAGCGCGTTCCCCGACGCGCGGTACGAGCTCTACTCCTGGGAGTTCTACAAGGCCTACCTCCGGTCGCCCCGGCCCATCGACCCGCCGTCGACGACGAGCGCGGTGCCTCTCCACGTGGCGCAGTTGGGGGCGTCGATGAGGGGCCGCTACCCTTACCTTGCGGACGAGGTGGCGAGGCTGGCGAGGTCCAAGACGGCGAAGCAGTGTGCGGCGCTGGGCAGGAGGTTGCTGCAGATGGACGCTGCCGCGCTGAGCTCGCTGGAAGATCGGTTGAGGGAAGCCACGCGGGCCGGGAAGGAGGCCATGCTGGCCAAGCTGCAGTCGGAGGTGCGCTACACCAGGGCCAGGATTCAGGCGGAGGCCATGGTGGAGACCATCAAGTCTGCCGCTCCCAACTAGAAATGATTTAGGTACTACTAGTAGTATGGGTCAGGCTATGGTGGAATGCTGATTAATTAGGAGGCAAGGTGAAGTTAATTTCGTTTCATGGATGGGTCTTATGTGTGTAATCTCCTAAGCTAAATGTATGACTGAACCCAATTTGATCGGGAACTTAAATCTACAGTCCTGCTCATGCGTGATCTGTTCTGCGTTCATCTTCTTTTCACTATGTGGAATGTAAATGTAAATGTAGAGTACTAGTTTTGCTGATTCTTGACACATCTTTTGCCAAAATTTCTACGTTCGCAGACGAAGAGAACAGAGGATACAATACTTATGAACAGAGTAGATTGAGAAATTGGTCATTCAGGCCAGAGTAGATTCAAGTCTACATTGATGCAAATAGCCCCAAATATTGCTAGCTAGATACATTAGACATGTCCACGATACAAAGTGCAAGGTCACCTCCTGATCAACATTTCTTCCATAGTTCGATCCAAGCCTGATACTAGTAGCCACTACAACAAATGGCTTCCGTTTGCATTGCATCTGCACATGACAAAAAGATCAACCAACTTTGCCACCACCGACCATCTCAACCATGGCCTCCGTGTCGACCCTGGCCTTGGCGTACTGCACTTCCGCCTCCAACTTGGTCTGCATCGCCTCCTTGCCGGCCAACGTCACCTTGCTGAACTCTGCTTCCAGGTCGGCCAGCGTGGCAGCTTCCGCCTGCAGCAGGCCTCTGCTCAGCACGTCACGCTGCTTCGCCGCCTTCTCCATCCTGGCCACCTCGTCGACGAGGTAAGGATAGCGTTCCTGGATCGGCCCCAGCCCCGCCGTCCCTGCGGCGTCCGGCAGCGGCGGCGGGTCGATGGGCCTGGGCGCCTGGAGGTACGTCTTGAAGAAGTCTCCGAGGTAGAGGGCGTAGCGCTCGTCGGGGAACGCTCCCATGGCCAGCATGGCCTTCAGGACGCCCCTGATGTTGCGCTCCACCCGCAAAGGCTCCTCCGCCGGCGACGCCTTCTCCGGCTGCGGCGGCGAGGAGTGCTACTTGGAGGTGCCCGGCTCCGCCTCCGCCTTAGCTTCTTGCGGCTGCGATTCGGGTTCCGGCCGCGTTTAGGGCTGTGACAGCAGCGGTGGTGGAGATGGAGACAGAGGAGGAGGCGGCGTGGTGGCATCACCGGCAGGCCCTTTCCCATCGAGGGCGAGCTCGTCCGCCGGCGCCGGCGCATCTCTAGTGAGCGCGAGCAGACGCAGCGCATCCAGGCACGTCTGGGCCTGGGCGGCGGCCTCGAACGGACGCCAACTCGCGAGCTCTGTCGCCCCGCCAGCCCATGAGCTCTGTCGCCTCGACAGCGATCACGTTCAGGTGGAGGTGAGTGCGGGTTGATTAGAGGAAACGGTAGGAGGGTTTCTGCAAAAGTGCGTGCGCTGACCAGTCCAGCCACCTGGATGCCAATTGTCGAGATGTGATTGGCCTGGGACTAAATCATCACATGAAGTGCAAGTTGGGGTATGATGGAGTCAAGTTTTGCTAGTTTGAGACTAAATCATCACATTCTGTGCAAGTTAGGGTACCTGGGGTGCTATTACCTTTTTTTTTGTAAAATGCCAACGACTGACGACCAGAAGCAGTATCTGCTTTATTAGTAGGTAAAGATAAAGATAAAGATATATCAATTCCAAGATTTCGTCCGTCGATTGGCCGTTTTATCTGCCCCTGACTCCCGGATGGGCTGAACTGGGCCTGGTCCACATCTTTTTTTCAACAAAAAACAACGACTCGAGAAAGAGCGAAAAATACCCGTGGTGCGTTTCGAACTCACAACCATCGCCTAAGCCATGAAGGCTGCACCAAACTCACTTGGTCTGCTTGTTTTGCGAAACAATGTGCTCCCGCAATAATAGTCCCACCTCGCTCCTTTCCAACCAGTTATACTAATTTTTATACACCGGCGACCTTGCCGTAGTAGAACTTACAGAAGTCAACAAGCAATCGAGGGGAACCGAACGAATTGACCCCGAAAAGTGTGAACATGGAGCACATGAAAAAACCCAACGGAGGGGTTGGATGACGACGAGAAGCTTGCAGTGTCGCCGAGCGGCGTTTCGCTCGGGGAAGTTGTCGCTGCCAATGGCGCTGCACAAAAAGTCACGGGCTTTTGAAATATGTTGCTGAAGTTATATACAAACACAATGCATGTCAAATTTCACATGTCTAGAAAAAGATAGCAAGGCTTGGCTTGGTGATTTAGCTGTGTTTCTCTTTGTCCGGGCTGAGCATCCTGTCTCTCTGCTCTGGGTCCCATGTCCACGCCTTCTCGTATATGCGTTCGTGCTGTGTTGTACCCTCTTATGTAGTCATTCTGTTTTTCTTCTATCAATGCAATGATACGCAAAGTTTGTATATTTGTGAAAAAAAAGATAGCAAGTAACAATCGGGTAATAATTGAAATGTACTTCACTTGCAGTATAAGTTGATAAAAAAAGTAAATTGACAATGTATCCATAGAGAGCAATAATCCAACTAATAATTTGTTGCCAATTAAGATCTGTTTGAGGCGCTTAAGATATTCTCACACAATATCAGGAATGTTTTCTTTAACTTCGTTCGCATGATATCTGAGCAAGTATAATAAAAATTGTTTCCTCAATTCACAACCATTCTTTATCTGCAATATATGTAGTTAGCACAAATTCACATGAAAGTTCCAAAAATATGCAACGGAAATACTAACTGTGCCGCCTTGATGAACAAATTTTTGACTGTTCCACAAGAGCATGAAGTAAAAAAATAGCAAGACACATCCCTGCAATTATCTAAATTAATATTATCTTGAATATAATCATACAAATTGTTTGTATCTTGAATGTTACAATAATGAAATATATAAATTTACCTGTCCCCGCTCTTTGGAATACCAACCGGAAATATACGTTGTCATCTAGATATATCGGAATTCCAGCCGGGTTGCACTATTTAGAGTGTGTGGTTGAATTCCCCCACAAATCTTAAATTGTTGGACCTCTTAAAACACGGCTTGAATCTACTATAATCCATCAAACATATAAATTATACCATTGAGTGCTAAGCACACTTCCTGTTCTAGACATCGTTGTTATGTCATAAATTTTGCTGATACTCATCAGATGTTAAATAAAGGGTGTGTCTAAGACACATCTAGATGTGACATAGTTATGTCACATCTAAGTTAACTTCATCATTTGTTTTGTGGTTCAAATACTTGCTTTCTTTTTGTTTGTTTATTTGTTTCGTTTTTTGAGGTTTTCCATCTCGATCGACCAGTGGCCACGTAGGTAGACAAGCACAGGGTCCGCGCACATATGCTGCATCGTCTGCTCGTCACAGTCACCCACAAACCTAATAAAGCTGCATTTAGTTTAGTACCACTCTCAGGCGCATGTTTAAGCGGCAGTGTATACTAGAAACGTCTGCATACGTACGTGCTTCCAAATTAATTAAGTAGGTAGCATAATGCAGGGATTTGTAGGTAGGTCCATCCATTGCACCGTATTGCAGGGTTGCGCGTCTTGTTTTCAGAGTATCAACACACATTGGGCTGGTCAAATTGTAGCTTCATGTTGACTGATTGGCATAAGGTCATGTTTGGCATTCAGAACCAGCTGAACATTTTTTTAAAATATGATGAATATTTTTAATTACATGGTGAACTTTTTATACACGTGAACATTTTTCAAAAATACGAAGGACATTTTTTTCATAACATGGTGAACAGTTTCAAACAAGGTGAATTTTATAAAAAGACATGTCTGGGGACTCTTGAAAAAAAGACACACACACAAATCCTCTAGTTGTGAGTCGGTTATCGACATGC
>NC_041390.1:276161601-276176372 GCF_002162155.2 Triticum dicoccoides
GCAACTGGGCATCCTCGACAAACACACACACACACACACACACATCCTGAGTTGCGAGTCGATGGGTGGCTCGCAACTGGGGGCCACGACAAAACACACACACACACGCACCCCTAGTTGTGAGTCGATGGTTAACTTGCAACTGGGGGTCCTCAACAAACACTCACCCCCTAGTTGCGAGTCGATGGGCTTCATGCAACTGGGGACCCTCCACACACACACATGCACGCGCACACACATACACAACAACAACAACAACAACAACAACAACAACAACAACAACAACAACAACAACAACAACAACAACTACTACTACTACAAATACAACACATCCCAGTTGCGAGTCGATGATTGACTTGCAACCGGGGCACGGTTACAAGTCGATGGTTGAGTTGTAACTAAAGCAGACTACAAGAAAACGAAACAAACTACGGGCCTAGTTGTAGGTCAAGGGTGGACATGCAAAATGGGAAACCATGAAACTACGATACGAGTTGCGAGTTGAGGATGGACTTGCAACTGGGACAACAACAAAACTATGTGCTCGGTTGCGAGTCGAGGGTGGACACGTAACTGGGACAACTACGAAACTACAAACCTAGTTGCGAGTCAAGGGTGAACTTGCAACTGGGAGAAACAAATTACAAGCCTAGTTGCGAGTCAAGAGCAGACTTGCAACTGGGACAACTACGTAAAACTACGATACCATTTGCGAGTCGATGGTGGACTTCCAACTAGGATAATAACAAACTATGAGCCGAGTTGCGAGTCGAGAGGTGAATTGCAACTAGGATGAAACACAAAACGCATGCCTAGTTGTGAGGGGAGGGTGGACTTGCAACTGGAACAACTATGAGTCCATTTATGAGTCGAGGGTGAAATCTACAAATTCTCCACCAGGCCACAAGAAACACACAATGAAAACGAACAAAATAGTAATGGGACACCTCCTAAACGACGACATATATCGGCCCATGTCAAAAGAAATGCGAGAATAGGCCGACACATAAGAAAATGGGACAAGAGGACGCACGACAAAGAAGAACGAGCTGAGACGGGCACACATGATCAAGTTTGTGTGAATATTAAAGCCACAAATCAGACGGTTATAGGCTTAGATGAGACATCACTAAATCTGAACAAAAATCGTGAAAACCATATGGCCTACAAATAACAAAGACTAAGCCCCAAACACAATAACAACCCAGTTTCGGCACACATGCGACGCCCGATGGCAACAACAACGCATGAGAAGTAGACAAAAAAAGTACGAATCCTGAAGCTTTTGATCTGGCAGCAGAAAAGTTAGATGATAGTCAACACAATTTTTTTTCCTGCATGGCAGTCGACATGGATTAACAATTTGCTAGCAAAATTTATACCCAGTGACATCATTCCTGAAAAAACTAAGAAACAAAAAATTGACTGAATAAACTGAAGCCCGACGGACGTGAAAATGCAGTACATAAAACACTGACAACTCAAAAGGAAGAGAAAACACAAACCCCTAAATCCCTGCAAAAAAGTATAAATAGATAAATTACAAGAATACATGGACGAGAATGTAGAGAGAGCACTCGTGCAGGGTCAACAACACTGCCTGCATCGTGCTAAAAAAACATGAATCTTGACTTCTGGTGATATATAGAGCAAAAAAGATAAAAACAGACAAAAGATGAATATCCTGCCTACAAAAACTAAGGGACAAACCCAGTCTAACAAACACGAAGGAGGGCAAAAAAAAGGCCTACGGCCCACGTAGACAAGGAGCAGCACACAACAACAAAAAAAACAGCCCATGATGAACAACCACCGTGGCCTGTGCAAAAAGACTAGCGACGAGAAAACGCAAACTAAAACTAGCGTGGAGCACGAATCTTGGAGCTTTTAGATCCTGTGATAGAAAAGTTAGATGTGACATAATTAATTCACATCTAGATGTGAGTTAGCCAATCCGCTAAATAAACCTCATCATTGACACTTTCCTAAAATAGCTTCCCAAATAGTAACTCGAACAAAATATTTGGAGCTATCAAAATTAAGCTAGAAAAAGGCAATGGTGATTACTTGTTTTTCGTAGGATACTTTTAGGAACAGTACCAACGATGTAGCATGAAAACAACAACAACAATTGGAATCGGCTATCTTGTTGTATCCAAGAGATGACATTCCACAAAAAGGGTATACAAATTCTTAAAACAAATAGTATACCAAACTGGAGTACATCCAGAGAACACCTAGTTATTTTCTTCCTTGTTATACATGGTCAACTAAGAAAATGGCCTGTACCATGGTAGAACCACATGACGACGTATATTAGGGGAATCTTATAAACATAGACCCAAATTCAGTAAACATAGAGAAATTGGTGTACGATTGAGGGGGAACCCTACCCTTCACCGTCGGGCCCGCCTCTTCCTCTCAACCCCCCTCCCTCGGCAGAGGCGGCATCGGGGATTGGTGTGTCTCCATGCGCGGCGGCCTTTGTGCGGGACAGGGCAACCGATTTGGGAGCACCGCCACCTTCCTACCCAGGGGCATGTTTTATTGTAAAAGGAGGAGCCTTTGGCCCTTCGCCGGTGAGCAGCGTCCGTGTACCGTGGTGGCGGTGTGGGGTAGTCTAGGTGTGCATATAACAAATCACAATCGGGGGAACTATGATAGTGTAAATTACCTTGGGAGAAAAAAATGCTTTCTCTCGACTCGCCCGCTCTTTCTGTTGGAGAACGTAGTAATTTTAAAAAAATTCTTACGCACACGCAAGATCATGGTGATGCATAGCAACGAGAGGGGAGAGTGTCGTCCACGTACCCTCGTACACCGTTAAGCGGAAGCGTTATGACAACGCGGTTGACGTAGTCGTGCGTCCTCATGATCGACCGATCCTCATTACCGAACGTACGGCACCTCCGCGTTCAGCACACGTTCAGCTCGGTGACGTCCCGCGAACTCACTATCCAGTAGAGATCGGGGAAGAGTTTCGTCAGCACGACAGTGTGGCGACGATGTTGATGAAGCTACCGTTGCAGGGCTTCGCCTAAGCACCGCTACAGTATGACCCAGGTGGATTATGGTGGAGGGGGGCACCACACACGGCTGGGAGAGATCAATGATCAACTTGTGTGTCTAGAGGTGCCCTCCTGCCCCCGTATATAAAGGAGCAAGGGGGAGGCCGGCCGGCCCTAGAGGGCGCGCCAGGAGGAGGAATCCTCCTCCTAGTAGGAGTAGGATTCCCCTCTTTCCTACTCCTACTAGGAGGTGGAAAGGAAGGAGGAGAAGGAGAAGGAAAGGGGGCGCCGCCCCCCCTCTCCTAGTCCAATTCGGACCAGAGGGGGAGGAGGCGCACGGCCTTCCCTGGCCGGCCCCTCTCTCTCAACACTAGGGCCTAACAAGGCCCATTAACCCCCGGGGGGTTCCGGTAACCCCTCCGGCACTCCGGTAAAATCCCGATTTCACCCGGAACTCTTCCGATGTCCAAATGCAGGCTTCCAATATATCAATCTTTATGTCTCGACCATTGCGAGACTCCTCGTCATGTCCGTGGTCATATACGGGACTCCGAACTACCTTCGGTACATCAAAACATATAAACTCATAATACCGATCGTCACAGAACTTTAAGCGTGCGGACCCTGCGGGTTCGAGAACTATGTAGACATGACCGAGACATGTCTCTGGTCAATAACCAATAGCCGAACCTGGATGCTCATATTGGTTCCTACATATTCTACGAAGATCTTTATCGGTCAAACCGCATAACAATATACGTTGTTCCCTTTGTCATCGGTATGTTACTTGCCCGAGACTTGATCGTCGGAATCCCAATACCTAGTTCAATCTCGTTACCGACAAGTCTCTTTACTCGTTCCGTAATGCAACACCCCGCAAGTAACTCATTAGTCACATTGCTTGCAAGGCTTATAGTGATGTGCATTACTAAGAGGGCCCAGAGATACCTCTCCGACAATCGGAGTGACAAATCATATTCTTGATCTATGCCAACTCCACGAACACCATCAGAGACACCTGTAGAGCACCTTTATGTTGGGGAACGTAGCAGAAATTCAAAATTTTCCTACGTGTCACCAAGATCTATCTATGGAGAGACCAGCAACGAAGGGAAGGAGAGTGCATCTACATACCCTTGTAGATCGCTAAGCGGAAGCGTTCAAGAGAACGGGGTTGATGGAGTCGTACTCGTCGTGATCCAAATCACCGATGATCCTAGCGCCGAACGGACGGCACCTCCGCGTTCAACACACGTACGGAATGGAGACGTCTCCCACGCCTTGATCCAGCAAGGAGGAGGGAGAGGTTGATGGAGATCTAGCAGCACGACGGCGTGGTGGAAGTAGTGGGATTCCAACAGGGCTTCGCCAAGCGCTGTGGGAGGAGGGAGATGTGTCATGGGAGGGAGAGGGAGGCGCCAGGCCTTAGGTATGGTTTCTCTCCCTTCCCCCCACTATATATAGGGCCAAGGGAGAGGGGGAGGGCGCAGCCTTGCCCCTTCCTCCAAGGAAGGGTGCGGCCAAGGGGGGAGGAGTCCATCCTCCCCAAGGCACCTCGGAGGTGCCTTCCCCCTTTAGGACTCTCCCCTTTTTTTCTCTTCTCTTGGCGCATGGGCCTCTTGGGGCTGGTGCCCTTGGCCCATGTAGGCCAAGGCGCACCCCCTACAGCCCATGTGGCCCCCCGGGGCAGGTGGCCCCACCCGGTGGACCCCCGGGACCCTTCCGGTGGTCCCGGTACAATATCGATGACCCCGAAACTTGTCCCGATGGCCGAAATAGCACTTCCTATATATAATTCTTTACCTCCGGACCATTCCGGAACTCCTCGTGACGTCCGGGATCTCATCCGGGACTCCGAACAACTTTCGGGTTACCGCATACTAATATCTCTACAACCCTAGCGTCACCGAACCTTAAGTGTGTAGACCCTACGGGTTCGGGAGACATGCAGACATGACCGAGATGACTCTCCGGTCAATAACCAACAGCGGGATCTGGATACCCATGTTGGATCCCACATGTTCCATGATGATCTCATCGGATGAACCACGATGTCAAGGACTTAATCAATCCCGTATGCAATTCCCTTTGTCTAGCGGTATTGTACTTGCCCGAGATTCGATCGTCGGTATCCCTATACCTTGTTCAATCTCGTTACCGGCAAGTCTCTTTACTCGTTCCGTAACATATCATCCCGTGATCAACTCCTTGATCACATTGTGCACATTATGATGATGTCCTACCGAGTGGGCCCAGAGATACCTCTCCGCTTACACGGAGTGACAAATCCCAGTCTCGATTCGTGCCAACCCAACAGACACTTTCGGAGATACCTGTAGTGCACCTTTATAGTCACCCAGTTACGTTGTGACGTTTGGTACACCCAAAGCACTCCTACGGTATCCGGGAGTTGCACAATCTCATGGTCTAAGGAAATGATACTTGACATTAGAAAAGCTTTAGCATACGAACTACACGATCTTTGTGCTAGGCTTAGGATTGGGTCTTGTCCATCACATCATTCTCCTAATGATGTGATCCCGTTATCAACGACATCCAATGTCCATGGTCAGGAAACCGTAACCATCTGTTGATCAACGAGCTAGTCAACTAGAGGCTTACTAGGGACATGATGTTGTCTATGTATCCACACATGTATCTGAGTTTCCTATCAATACAATTCTAGCATGGATAATAAACGATTATCATGAACAAGGAAATATAATAATAATCAATTTATTATTGCCTCTAGGGAATATTTCCAACAGTCTCCCACTTGCACTAGAGTCAATAATCTAGTTCACATCGCCATGTGATTAACACTCAAGGTCACATCCCCATGTGACTAACTCCCAAAGAGTTTACTAGAGTCAATAATCTAGTTCACATCACTATTTTATTAGCACTCAATGAGTTCTGGGTTTGATCATGTTGCTTGTGAGAGAGGTTTTAGTCAACGGGTCTGAACCTTTCAGATCCATGTGTGCTTTACAAATCTCTATGTCATCTCCTAGATGTAGCTACCACGTTCTATTTGGAGCTATTCCAAATAACTGTTCTACTTGGAGCTATTCTAAATTGTTGCTCCATTATACGTATCCGACATCTCTCCTCAGAGCTATCCGGATAGGTGTTAAGCTTGCATCGACGTAACTCTTTACGTCGAACTCTTTATCACCTCCATAATCGAGAAAATTCCTTAGTCCACTAGTTACTAAGGATAACTTTGACCGCTGTCCTGTGATCCATTCTTGGATCACTTTTGTACCCCTTGACTGACTCATGGCAAGGCACACTTCAGGTGCGGTACACAGTATAGCATACTGTAGAGCCTATGTCTTAAGCATCGGGGACGACCTTCGTCCTTTCTCTCTATTCTGCCGTGGTCGAGCTTTAAGTCTTAACTTCATACCTTACAACTCAGGCAAGAACTCCTTCTTTGACTGATCCATCTTGAACACCTTTAATATCATGTCAAGGAATGTGCTCATTTGAAAGTACTATTAAGCGTTTTGATCTATCCTTATAGATCTTGACGCTCAATGTTCAAGTAGCTTAATCCAGGCTTTCCATTGAAAAACACCTTTCCAAATAACCCTATATGCTTTCCAGAAATTCTACATCATTTCTGATCCATAACATATACTCATCAGAAATTCTATAGTGCTCCCACTCACTTCTTTGGAAATACAAGTTTCTCATAAACTTTGTATACACCCAAAATCTTTGATCATCTCATCAAAGCATGCATTCCAACTCCGAGATGCTTACTCCAGTCCTTAGAAGGATTGCTGGAGCTTTGCATACTTATCAGCATCTTTCAGAGTTGACAAAACCTTCCGGTTGTATCACATACAACCTTTCCTCAAGAAAATCGTCGAGGAAACAATGTTTTGACATCCTATCTGCAAGATTTCATAAATAATGCAGTAATCGCTAATATAATTCCAACAGACTCTTAGCATCGCTACGAGTGAGAAAGTCTCATCGTAGTCAACTCTTTGAACTTGTCGGAAAACATCTTAACGACAAGTCGAGCTTTTTTAATGGTGACATTTACCATCATTGTCCGTCTTCCTTTTAAAATTCATCTGTACTCAATAGCATTACGACCATCGAGCCGTTCTACCAAAGTCTACACTTTGTTTTCATACATGGATCCTCTCTCGGATTTTATGGCCTCGAGCCATTTATCGGAATCCGGGCCCACCATCGCTTCTCCATAGCTCGTAGGTTCATTGTTGTCTAGCAACATGACTTCCAAGACAGGATTACGTACCACTCTGAAGTAGTACGCATCCTTGTCATCCCACGAGGTTTGGTAGTGACTTGATCTGAAGTTTCATGATTACTATCATAAGCTTCCACTTCAATTGGTGTAGGTGCCACAGGAACAACTTCCTGTGCCCTGCCACACACTAGTTGAAGAGACGGTTCAATAACCTCATCAAGTCTCCACCATCCTCCCACTCAATTCTTTCGAGAGAAACTTTTCCTCGAGAAAGGACCCGATTCTAGAGACAATCCTTTATTGCTTTTGAATCTGAGACAGGAGGTATACCCAACTGTTTTTGGTGTCCTATGAAGATGCATTTATCCGCTTTGGGTTCGAGCTTATCAGCCTGAAACTTTTTCACATAAGCGTCGCAGCCCCAAACTTTCAAGAAATGACAGCTTAGGTTTCTCTAAACCATAGTTCATACGGTGTCGTCTTAACGGAATTGCGTGGTGCCCTATTTTAAAGTGAATGTGGTTGTCTTTAATGCCTAACCCATAAACTATCATGGTAATTCGATAAGAGACATCATGGTATGCATCATATCCAATAGGGTGCAGTTATGATGTTCGGACACACCATCACACTATGGTGTTCCAGGCTGTATTAGTTGTGAAACAATTTCCACAATGTCTTAATTTTGTGCCAAACTCGTAATTCAGATATTCATCTCTATGATCATATCATAGATATTTTATCCTCTTGTCACGATGATCTTTCAACTTCACCCTGAAATTACTTGAACCTTTCAATAATTCAGACTCGTGATTCATCAAGTAAATATACTCAACATCTACTCAAATCATCTGTGAAGTAAGAACATAACGATATCCACTACATGCCTCAGCACTCATTGGACTGCACACATCAAAATGTATTACTTCCAACAAGTTGCTTTCTAGTTCCATTTTACTGAAAACGAGGCTTTCAGTCATCTTGCCCATGTGGTATGATTTGCATGTCTCAAGTGATTCAAAATCAAGTGAGTTAAAACGGTCCATTTGCATGGAGTTTCTTCATGCATATACACCAATAGACATGGTTCGCATGTCTCAAACTTTTCAAAAACGAGTGAGCCCAAAGATCCATCAACATGGAGCTTCTTCATGTGTTTTATACCGATATGACTTACGTGGCAGTGCCACAAGTAGGTGGTACTATCATTACTATCTTTTGGCATGAACATGTGTATCACTACGATCGAGATTCAATAAACCATTCATTTTAGGTGCAATACCATTGAAGGTATTATTCAAATAAACAGAGTAACCGTTATTCTCCTTAAATGAATAACCGTATTGCGATAGACATAATCCAATCATGTCTATGGTCAACGCAAACACCAATCTCGATGGTAGAGGGAGCGTGCGATGCTTGATCATATCAACATTGGAAACACTTCCAACACATATCGTCAGCTCACCTTTAGCTAGTCTCCGTTTATTCCGTAGCTTTTATTTCGAGTTACTAACCCTTAGCAACCGAACCAGTATCTAATACCCTGGTGCTACTAGGAGTACTAGTAAAGTACATATTAACATAATACATCCAATATACTTCTATCGACCTTGCCAGCCTTCTCATCTACCAAGTATCTAGGGTAATTCTTCTCCAGTGGTTGTTCCCCTTATTACAGAAGCACTTAGTCTCGGGTTTGGGTTCAACTTTGGGTTTCTTCATTAGAGCAGCAGCTGAATTGCCATTTCATGAAGTATCCCTTCTTGCCCTTGCCCTTCTTGAAACTAGTGGTTTCACCAACCATCAACAATTGATGCTCCTTCTTGATTTCTACTTTCGCGGTGTCAAACATCGCGAATATCTCAAGGATCATCATATATGTCCCTGATATATCATAGTTCATCACGAAGCTCTAGCAGCTTGGTGGTAATGACTTCGGAGAACCATCACTATTTCATCTGGAAGATCAACTCCCACTTGATTCAAATGATTGTTGTACTCGGACAATCTGAGCACAAGCTCAACAATTGAGCTTGTCTCCCTTAGTTTGCAGGCTAAGAAAATCGTCAGAGGTCTTATACCTCTTGACGTGGGCACGAGCCTGAAATCCCAATTTCAGTCCTCGAAACATCTCATATGTTTCGCGACGTTTCAAAAACCGTCTTCGGTGCCTCAACTCTAAACCGTTTAACTGAACTATCACGTAGTTATTAAAACGTGTATGTCAGATGTTCGCAACATCCACAGACAACGTTCGAGGTTCAGCACACTGAGCGGTGCATTAAGGACATAAGCCTTCTATGAAGCAATGAGGACAATCCTCAGTTTACAGACCTAGTCCGCATCATTGCTACTATCAACTTTCAACTAAATTTTTTCTCTAGGAACATATCTAAACAGTAGAACTGAAGCGCGAGCTACGACATAATTCGCGAAGACCTTTTGACTATGTTCAGGATAATTAAGTTCATCTTATGAACTCCCACTCAGATAGACATCCCTCTAGTCATCTAAGTGATTACATGATCCAAGTTAACTAGGCCGTGTCTGATCATCACGTGAGACGGACTAGTCAACGTCGGTGAACATCTTCATGTTGATCGTATCTACCATACGACTCATGCTCGACCTTTCGGTCTTTTGTGTTCCGAGGCCATGTCTATGCACATGCTAGGCTCGTCAAGTTAACCCTAAGTGTTTTGCATGTGTAAAACTGTCTTACACCCGTTGTATGTGAACGTAAGGATCTATCACACCCGATCATCACGTGGTGCTTCGAAACGACGAACTTTAGCAACGGTGCACAGTTAGGGGAGAACACTTCTTGAAATTTTAATGAGGGATCATCTTATTTACTACCGTTGTTCTAAGCAAATAAGATGTATAAACATGATAAACATCATATGCAATCAAATAATAGTGACATGATATGGCCAATATCATATAGCTCCTTTGATCTCCATCTTGGGGCTCCATGATCATCTTGTCACCGGTATGACACCATGATCTCCATCATCATGATCTCCATCATCGTGTCTTCCTGAAGTTGTCTCATCATCGACATGCAAGTCGTGATTCCCTTGACAAGAACATGATCAATCTCATACATCACATATATCATTCATCACATCCTTTTGGCCATATCACATCACATAGCATACCCTGCAAAAACAAGTTAGACGTCCTCTAATTGTTGTTTGCATGTTTTACGTGGCTGCTATGGGTTTCTAGCAAGAACGTTTCTCACCTACGCAAAGACCATAACGTGATATGCCAATTGCTATTTACCCTTCATAAGGACCCTTTTCATCGAATCCGATCCGACTAAAGTGGGAGAGACAGACACCCGCCAGCCACCTTATGCAACTAGTGCATGTTTGTCGGTGGAACCGGTCTCACGTAAGAGTACGTGTAAGGTTGGTCCAGGCCGCTTCATCCCACGATGCCGCCGAATCAAGATAAGACTAGTAACGGCAAGCATATTGAACAAAATCAACGCCCACAACTACTTTGTGTTCTACTCGTGCATAGTAACTACGCATAGACCTAGCTCATGATGCCACTGTTGGGGAACGTAGCAGAAATTCAAAATTTTCCTACGTGTCACCAAGATCTATCTATGGAGAGACCAGCAACGAAGGGAAGGAGAGTGCATCTACATACCCTTGTAGATCGCTAAGCGGAAGCGTTCAAGAGAACGGGGTTGATGGAGTCGTACTCGTCGTGATCCAAATCACCGATGATCCTAGCGCCGAACGGACGGCACCTCCGCGTTCAACACACGTACGGAACGGAGACGTCTCCCACGCCTTGATCCAGCAAGGAGGAGGGATAGGTTGATGGAGATCCAGCAGCACGATGGCGTGGTGGAAGTAGCGGGATTCCAACAGGGCTTCGCCAAGCGCTGTGGGAGGAGGGAGATGTGTCATGGGAGGGAGAGGGAGGCGCCAGGCCTTAGGTATGGTTTCCCTCCCTTCTCCCCACTATATATAGGGCCAAGGGAGAGGGGGAGGGCGCAGCCTTGCCCCTTCCTCCAAGGAAGGGTGCGGCCAAGGGGGGGAGGAGTCCATCCTCCCCAAGGCACCTCGGAGGTGCCTTCCCCCTTTAGGACTCTCCCCTTTTTTTCTCTTCTCTTGGCGCATGGGCCTCTTGGGGCTAGTGCCCTTGGCCCATGTAGGCCAAGGAGAACCCCCTACAGCCCATGTGGCCCCCCGGGGCAGGTGGCCCCACCCGGTGGACCCCCGGGACCCTTTCGGTGGTCCCGGTACAATACCGATGACCCCGAAACTTGTCCCGATGGCCGAAATAGCACTTCCTATATATAATTCTTTACCTTCGGACCATTCCGGAACTCCTCGTGACGTCCGGGATCTCATCCGGGACTCCGAACAACTTTCGGGTTACCGCATACTAATATCTCTACAACCCTAGCGTCACCGAACCTTAAGTGTGTAGACCCTACGGGTTCGGGAGACATGCAGACATGACCGAGATGACTCTCCGGTCAATAACCAACAGCGGGATATGGATACCCATGTTGGCTCCCACATGTTCCACGATGATCTCATCGGATGAACCACGATGTCAAGGACTTAATCAATCCCGTATGCAATTCCCTTTGTCTAGCGGTATTGTACTTGCCCGAGATTCGATCGTCGGTATCCCTATACCTTGTTCAATCTCGTTACCGGCAAGTCTCTTTACTCGTTCCGTAACACATCATCCCGTGATCAACTCCTTGACCACATTGTGCACATTATGATGATGTCCTACCGAGTGGGCCCAGAGATACCTCTCCGCTTACACGGAGTGACAAATCCCAGTCTCGATTCGTGCCAACCCAACAGATACTTTCGGAGATACCTGTAGTGCACCTTTATAGTCACCCAGTTACGCTGTGACGTTTGGTACACCCAAAGCACTCCTACGGTATCCGGGAGTTGCACAATCTCATGGTCTAAGGAAATGATACTTGACATTAGAAAAGCTTTAGCATACGAACTACACGATCTTTGTGCTAGGCTTAGGATTGGGTCTTGTCCATCACATCATTCTCCTAATGATGTGATCCCGTTATCAACGACATCCAATGTCCATGGTCAGGAAACCGTAACCATCTATTGATCAACGAGCTAGTCAACTAGAGGCTTACTAGGGACATGATGTTGTCTATGTATCCACACATGTATCTGAGTTTCCTATCAATACAATTCTAGCATGGATAATAAACGATTATCATGAACAAGGAAATATAATAATAATCAATTTATTATTGCCTCTAGGGCATATTTCCAACACTTTATAATCACCCAGTTACATTGTGATGTTTGGTAGCACACAAAGTGTTCCTCCGGTATTCGGGAGTTGCATAATCTCATAGTCATAGGAACATATATAAGTCATGAAGAAAGCAATAGCAGTAAACTTAAACGATCAAGTGCTAAGCTAACGAAATGGGTCAAGTCAATCACATCATTCTCCTAATGATGTGATCCCGTTGATCAAATAACAACTCATGTCTATGGCTAGGAAACTTAACCATCTTTGATCAATGAGCTAGTCAAGTAGAGGCATACTAGTGACACTATGTTTGTCTATGTATTCACACATGTATTATGTTTCCGGTTAATACAATTCTAGCATGAATAATAAACATTTATCATGAAATAAGGAAATAAATAATAACTTTATTATTGCCTCTAGGGCATATTTCCTTCAGTCTCCCACTTGCACTAGAGTCAATAATGTAGATTACACAGTAATGATTCTAACACCCATGGAGTCTTGGTGCTGATCATGTTTTACTCGTGGAAGAGGCTTAGTCAGCGGGTCTGCAACATTCAGATCCATATGTATCCTGCATATCTCTATGTCTCCCACCTGGACTTGATCCCGGATGGAATTGAAGCGTCTCTTGATGTGCTTGCTTCTCTTGTGAAATCTGGATTCCTTTGCCAAGGCAATTGCACCAGTATTGTCACAAAAGATTTTCATTGGACCCGATGCACTAGGTATGACACCTAGATCGGATATGAACTCCTTCATCCAGACTCCTTCATTTGCTGCTTCCGAAGCAGCTATGTACTCCGCTTCACACGTAGATCCCGCCACGACGCTTTGTTTAGAACTGTTCCAACTGATAGCTCCACCGTTCAATATAAACACGTGTCCGGTTTGCAATTTAGAATCATCCGGATCAGTGCCAAAGCTTGCATCGACGTAACCATTTACGATGAGTTCTTTGTCACCTCCATAAACGAGAAACATATCCTTAGTCCTTTTCAGGTATTTCAGGATGTTCTTGACCACTGTCCAGTGATCCATTCCTGGATTACTTTGGTACCTCCCTGCTAAACTAATAGCAAGGCACACATCACGTCTGGTACACAGCATTGCATACATGATAGAGCCTATGGCTGAAGCATAGGGAACACTTTTCATTTTCTCTCTATCATCTGCAGTGGTCAGGCATTGAGTCTTACTCAACTTCACACCTTGTAACACATACAAGAACCCTTTCTTAGCTTGATCCATTTTGAACTTCTTCAAAACTTTATCAAAGTATGTGCTTTGTGAAAGTCCAATTAAGCGTCTTGATCTATCTCTATAAATCTTGATGCCTAATATATCACTACTAGGGAAAACCTTATACACAGAATCTTAGCAGCAGTGTGGTTTAAAAACAGACGCTACTGCTAATTAGCAGTAGCGAGCTCCAGAGAGCAGCGCTACTAATATCTAAGTAGCAGTAGCGCTCTATGCGGAACAAGCGCTACTACTATATTTGCCACGGTGTTGCCTCCCAGCTAGATATAGTAGTAGCGACCTTCCGGGGGACGCGCTACTGCTAAAGTACTTAGTAGCAATGTTTTTCTTAAAAACTCGATGCTGCTAAGTATCACCGTAACTAATTAAGTTTAGTCCCATACTGCTAAGCGAACAAGGTGTTTACCACCTTAAATATGTTACTTCTCAACCTATCTCGAGCACTTGGTCTTCATTGAACTATATGTGTATGATTTGTAGCTGCAATATGAATCCTCGCCTGTACCTATATAGGTACAGTGAGGATTCATGTTGACTATTTAGATTCTACACAAAAAGATCAATTATGACCAATGTATATTTTTGATGTTTTCACATTGCTTAGACTTACAGCGTTTTTTCAGGACAAAGCGTTACTGATTTTGGGATAAACAAAAGAAATAATTGCTTCCATTAGCAGTAGCGTTTTTATGTAAAAGCGCTATAGATAAGTTAGCTATAGCGCGTTTTCCTTACGAGCGCTACTACTAGTTCGACTTAACCACCACCCCGGCTCAAAATTTCGCTAAGTCCTCCTTTCCCCCCTGTTCCCCTACTCCTGTCGCGCCGCGCCGCCCGAGCCCGAGCCTCCCCTCACCGCCGCCGCCCGAGCCCACCCTCAACCTCACCGCCGCCACTCTCGACCTGACCGTCGCTGCCCTTGACCTCACCGCCGCCGCCCGAGCCCGCCCAGGACCGTCGCCTCCCGATCCCGAGCCCGCCCT
>NC_041390.1:276176753-276266570 GCF_002162155.2 Triticum dicoccoides
GGATTCATAGATAATGATTTTTAGTAGTAGTAGATATTAATTAGTAGTAGTGATGGTAAACTAGTTGTATAATTAGCAGTAGTAGATGTTAATTAGTAGTAGATGTAGTAGTAGATGTTAATTAGTAGTAGTAGATGTACTAAATTCTTTCTATTTATAGTAAGTTTATATTTAGTAAGAACGGGTTGAATTAATAGAACTAGTTTAGTTTTAGTTGAACTAGTTTAGTTTTAGTTGAACTACTTTAGTAAGTAAATTAATAAACTAGTTGAATTAATAGAACTAATGTATTTTTAGTAAGAAAATTAAAATAACTAGTTGAACTACTTTATTTTTAGAAAGAACTAGTTTTTTTCTATTTATAGTAAGTTTATATTTAGTAAGAACTAGTTGAATTAATAGAACTAGTTGAACATGTCATATTTGTTGTTATTTTTTAGTTTAAGCAATTATTCGGGATGTACTAGTTGAATTAATAGGGTTTTTTGCTTTTGCAGAAATCAAGGAGCCCCTCCATCATCCCCGCCGTCGTCCCTGTCACCGACCCCCTCTGACCCCGAGGTGAGACCCGGCAAATCTCCATGTCAATATGTCCTTTATGAGTTTCAGGCGCTTGTTTTGCCGGAGTGCCCGGTCATGTTTTGGTTACACCTCCGAGTGGCCTATGTTTTGCCGGAGTGTTGATTAATTTCCGTCCCAACAAATTTCAGGCGCTCGATATGTCCTTTTTTAGCAAAGGTCATGCCGGATTTTTCCGTGAATTCTGGCATGACTTGTGCTAGAATATGTAGGAAATATCGAGTGGCCTGGATTTTCTCGAAAAATAATGATCTAATTTAGGTTTTTTAGTACATATATTTAATTGTACAAGTTTAATCTTTGAATTATGAACGTAGGAAATGTCGTACTCGGACGACGACAGTCTCCCAGGGAAGTGCAGCTGGTGCCACGACGATCAAGGTATGTGCGACAGGTTCGTTGAGCTGGATGAAGATCGATGCTTCAACATTAAGCTCGAGGAGACCTTCGATGTTGAAATGGTACGCAACAACGACAAGTGTTTTTTTCGTAATTAAGCATGACTTCAACTATTTCAACGTCTAATTTTCATCTTTTACAATTCGACTAGCTTATCCCATGCCATGCAAGACGCTATGTCTTGGAGAGGATGGGTTTTGAAGACCATGAAAATTTTGAAACAAAGAAAATACACCTAAGGACCCATCATGATATCGATTTTGAAGTAAATCTGTACAATTCTCAGAGCGTAACCCATTTTGGTTGCCAAAATTGGGAAGCACTTTGCAAAATGTATGGTTTTTATGAGGCTATGATTGTCACCAAGCAAATTGGTAATCCTGACATCGAGCAAGACAATATGGACATTTGGGTCCTTGTTGATACGCTTCCGATTCTACCATAATGTGAGTTTCTCAAACATAGTTATTTACTAATTTATATTGTTTATTTCAAAATAGTTGACAACTTATTTTGAATCTTCAAAGAATGTGCAGAAGATGGTAGACAAAACCCACTACACTGATGGCTCCAAATTAACTTATAAGGAGAAAAGTCATCTGATTGCTTATTGTACTTTTCTTGAGAATTACAATACCTATTATCGAACTCCTCCAAATTATGGTGAATACGTGCCACTAGTGCACGTGTTGAGCCACGGTAACTTCTATGGGGATACCCTGGTAAGATTTTTTACTATTACGACATCTGTGCATCTTTTGCATACTTCTAAAACTAGTACATCATTGCTAACTACGAAGTTATTACTATATTTTTCAATAGGAAATCCCGATGGATTGTGTGCCTCATCTGATGTATCAGAATGGTCGCCTTGCAGTTATGAACCTACAGCCAGGTCAATCTAAGAAGCTCACCTGTGCATATCGGATTTCTAAAACCGGTGAACACATGCTAATCAAAGAATGGAAAAAATGTTTGGACATTCGCAAGGAGGTTCTTGGAAGTAACATTAAGCGAAAGGCAAGAATTGGAGACAAGATAATCTCCATTCTCCATAATGGAGAGTCAGGGGCTATCTTGTTTTTTGCTATTTTACCTTAGAGAATATAGTAGGTCCTAAGAGAATGTAGTAGGTCCTATGAGGTACAATATGTTTATTATGTGATACAATGTGTTAGAGTTGATGACGAGGAGTACTTGTGATTACGACTAGTGACCAATTTGCTATGTGATGTCTCATTGATGAAAATGATGATCTTGAGGAGGTGTTATATGACAATGATGTATTATGACGATAAGTTGTTCATGATATGATGATGATGATATTTATTACATCACGGGGTGAAAGAACCGCGGATTAGTTTCAAGTGGATGTCCATCCACTTGAAACTAGTCCACGGTTCTTTCACCCCGTGATGTAATAACTCATTATGATTTCAAAACAATTTCTAAATTCCTGTTGTATGAAAACTTGTGTAAAGATGTACGAATACAACATGAAATAAAAAAGAAATAAAATACGAAATAATAGTAGCAGCGCGGGCAGGGAGGAGCTCTACTACTAATTACCAGTAGCGCACCTCTAGGAACACGCTACTACTAAGCCAATTTAGCAGTAGCGCGGGTGGAGGCACGCTACTGCTATATGTTAGCTATAGCGCCTTATTAGTAGCGCATCGACCCGCGCTACTGATAGGCCTAAAACCCGCGCTGCTGCTAGGCTTTTCCCTAGTAGTGTATAAGTAGCTTCACCGAGGTCTTTCATTGAAAAACTCTCATTTAAGTATCCTTTTATGCTATCCAGAAATTCTATATCATTTCCAATCAACAATATGCCATCCACATATAATATAAGAAATGCTACAGAGCTCCCACTCACTTTCTTGTAAATACAGGCTTGTCCAAAAGTCTGTATAAAACCATATGCTTTGATCACACTATCAAAACATTTATTCCAACTCCGAGAGGCTTGCACCAGTCCATAAATGGATCGCTGGAGTTTGCACACTTTGTTAGTACCATTTGGATCAATAAAACCTTCAGGTTGCATCATATACAACTCTTCTTCCAGAAATACATTCAGGAATGCAGCATTTACATCCATTTGCCAAATTTCATAATCATAAAATGTGCAATTGCTAACATGATTCAGACGGACTTAAGCATCGCTATGGGTGAGAAGGTATCATCGTAGTCAACTCCTTGAACTTGTTGAAAACCTTTTCAATAAGTCGAGCTTTGTAGACAGTAACATTACCGTCAGTGTCAGTCTTCTTCTTGAAGATCTATTTATTCTCGATGGCTTGCCGATTATCGGGCAAGTCAACCAAAGTCCACACTTTGTTCTCATACGTGGATCCCATCTCAGATTTCATGGCTTCAAGCCATTTTGCGGAATCTGGGCTCGTCATCACTTCCTCATAGTTCGAAGGTTCATCATGGTCAAGTAACATGACCTCCAGAACAGGATTACCGTACCACTCTGGTGCGGATTTTACTCTGGTTGACCTACAAGGTTCAGTAGTAACTTGATCTGAAGTTTCATGATCATCATCATTAGCTTCCTCACTAATTGGTGTAGGTGTCACAGGAACTAGTTTCTTTGATGAACTACTCTCCAATAAGGGAGCAGGTACAATTACCTCATCAAGTTATACTTTTCTCCCACTCACTTCTTTCGAGAGAAACTCCTTCTCTAGAAATGATCCATTCTTAGCAACAAATGTCTTGCCTTCGGATCTGTGATAGAAGGTGTACCCAACAGTCTCCTTTGGGTATCCTATGAAGACACATTTCTCCGATTTGGGTTCGAGCTTATCAGGTTGAAGCTTTTTCACATAAGTTTCTTGCCAAACCACAGTTCATAAGGCGTCGTCTCAACGGATTTCGATGGTGCCTTATTTAATGTGAATTCAGCTGTCTCTAAAGCATAACCCCAAAACGATAGCGGTAAATCAGTAAGAGACATCATAGATCACACCATATCTAGTAAAGTATGATTACGAGTTCGCACACATCATTACGTTGTTGTGTTCCGGGTGGCGTGAGTTGCGAAACTATTCTGCATTGTTTCAAATGTAGACCAAACTCGCAACTCAAATATTCTCCTCCACGATCAGATTGTAGAAACTTTATTTTCTTATTACGATGATTTTCCACTTCACTCAGAAATTCTTTGAACTTTTCAAATGTTTCATACTTATGTTTCATTAAGTAGATATACCCATATCTGCTTAAATCATCTGTGAAGGTGAGAAAATAACGATACCCGCTGCGAGCTTCAATATTTATCGGACCACATACATCAGTTGTATGATTTCCAATAAATATGTTGCTCGCTCCATTGTTTCGGAGAACGGCGTTTTAGTCATCTTGCCCATGAGTCATGGTTCGCAAGTACCAAGTGATTCATGATCAAGTGATTCCAGAAGTCCATCAGTATGGAGTTTCTTCATGCGCTTTACACTAATATGACCCAAATGGCAGTGCCACAAATAAGTTGCACTATCATTATCAACTCTACATCTTTTGGCTTTAACATTATGAATATGTGTATCACTACTATCGAGATTCAACACAAATAGACCACTCTTCAAGGGTGCATGACCATAAAAGATATTACTCATATAAATAGAACAACCATTATTCTCATATTTAAATGAATAACCATCTCGCATCAAACAAGATCCAGATATAATGTTCATGCTTAACGCTGGCACCAAATAACAATTATTTAGGTCTAAAACTAATCCCGAAGGTAGATGTAGAGGTAGCGTGCCGACGGCGATCACATCGACTTTGGAACCATTTCCCACGCGCATCGTCACCTCGTCCTTAACTAGTCTTCGCTTAGTCTATAGTCCCTGTTTCGAGTTGCAAATATTAGCAACATAACCAATATCAAATACCCAGGTGCTACTGCGAGCTCTAGTAAGGTACACATCAATAACATGTATATCACATATACCTTTGTTCACCTTGCCATCCTTCTTATCTGCCAGATACTTGGGGCAGTTCCGTTTCCAGTGACTAGTCCCTTTGCAGTAGAAGCACTCAGTCTCAGGCTTAGGTCCAGACTTGGGTTTCTTCTCTTGAGCAGCAACTTGTTTGCCGTTCTTCTTGAAGTTCCCTTTCTTCTTTCTTTTACCCTTTTTCTTGAAACTAGTGCTCTTGTTGACCATCAACACTTGATGCTCCTTGATTTCTACCTCCACAGCCTTTAGCATTGCGAAGAGCTCGGGAATCATCTTATCCATCCCTTGCATATTATAGTTCATCACGAAGCTCTTGTAGCTTGGTGGCAGTTTGAAGAACTTTGTGTAATGCCCTCGATGCGGCTATATCTCCTACGTGTCGAAGCACGACTTAGAGGCATAACCGCATTGAAAGCAATGTCGCAAGTGAGGTAATCTTCACAACAACCCATGTAAATAGATAAAGGGGAAAGGTACATAGTTGGCTTACACTCGCCACGTCACACAAATACATAAAAAAGTCATTACAATCATCCAATACACTCAGGGTCCGACTATGGTACCAAAATAAAGATCAACCCCCAAATGCGACAAAGTTCCCGATCGGCCCAACTGGACACCACTACTGATCATTTGGGAAAGACACGTAGTAACGACGAGAGTCTTCATCAAACTCCCACTTGAGCTCGGCCATATCATCTAGAACGGTATCATCGGTCCCTGCATCTGGTTTTGGAAGTAAACTGTTAGTCACGGGGACTCAGCAATCTCGCACCCTCGCGATCAAGACTATTTAATCTTATAGGTATGGCAAAGGTATGATGTGGAGCTGCAGCAAGCGTCTAGCATATATGGTGGCTAACATACGCAAATGAGAGCGAGAAGAGAAGGCAAAAGCATGGTCGAACAACTATGATCAAGAAGTGATCCTAGAACAACCTACGTCAAGCATTACTCCAACACCATGTTCACTTCCCGGACAACGCCGAGAAGAGACCATCACGGTTATACACGCAGTTGGTGCATTTTAATTAAGTTAAGTTTCAGGTTATCTACAACCGGGCATTAACAAATTCTCATCTGCCCATAACCGCGGGCACGACTTTCAAAAGTTCAAATCCCTGCAAGGGTGTCCCAACTTAGCCCATCACAAGCTCTCACGGTCAACGAAGGATATTCCTTCTCCCAAGACAATCCGATCCGACTCGGCATCCCGGTTACAAGACATCCTCGACAATGGTAAAACAAGTCCGGCAACACCGCCCGAATGTGCCGAAAAATCCCGATAGGAGCTGCACATATCTCGTTCTCAGGGCACACTCAGATTAGCCAGACGTCGGGTAGGCCAGCCCAGAGTTTCCCCTGGTAGCCCCGGACATCGCTCAGTTGGACCAACACTTAAAGAAGCACTGGCCCGGGGGGGTTAAAATAAAGATGACCCTTGAGTCCGCAAAACCCAAGGAAAAAGGCTAGGTGGCAAATGGTAAAACCAATGTTGGGCATTGCTGGAAGAGTTTTATTCAAGGCGAACTGTCAAGGGGTTCCCATTATAACCCAACCGTGTAAGAAACACAAAATCCGGAAACATAACACCGATATGACGGAAACTAGAGGCGGCAAGAGTGGAAAAAAACACCAAGCATAAGGCCGAGCCTTCCACCCTTTACCAAGTATATATGTGCATTAAGATAAGCAAGATAATATTGTGATATCCCAACAATAAACAATGTTTCAACAAGGAACGATCTCCAAACTTCACCTGCAACTAACAACGCTATAAGAGGGGCTGAGCAAAGCGGTAACATAGCCAAACAACGGTTTGGTAGGACATGGTGGGTTAGAGATTTGACATGGCAATTTGAGAGGCATGATAAACAAGTGGTAGGTATCGTAGCATAGGCATAGCAAAAGAGCGAGTATCTAGCAAGCAAAGATAGAAGTGATTTCGAGGGTATGGTCATCTTGCCTGCAAAGTTCTCAGAGTTGCCTTGATCCTCGTAAGCGAACTCAACGGGCTCCTCGCTCACGAACTTTTCTCCCGGCTCTACCCAAGCAAGAACAACAAACAAAAGGAACACAATCAACCACGTGCAATGCTCAAACAACATGATGCAAACATGGTATGACATGCGGGATGCGATATGCGATGCATATACAAGATTTGGAAATGAATGAATGAACCTGGCCTCAACTTGGAAATTCAAGAGTGCCACTGGAAAGGTGAGGTGATTTCGGTCGAAATCGATATAAAGATCACCGGAATCGGATGCACGGTTTGGAAATGGCAAGCAAAACAAATATGGCACCGGTCTGCGATAATCAGCAAGTGACCATATAAATGCATCAAGATAAATATGCTACAGCAATCAAACATGGCAACAAAATACATGGCAGGGATCCACTCATGAAGCTTGACAAAAATGAACACTGATCTACGGCTAATTCATCCATTAACAGGTTCAAACAAGCATGGCAAAAGTGCAGAAGATTACTGGTTTCAGACTTTGTGAAATTAACACAAGTCTGGAATTTATCATCAGGAAGCAATATTTAGAGCATGAAAACTACCTGCTATAGGAACATATCATGGCAAATAAAGGCATGGCGTGAAACTACTCTAAGCATATAACAAAAGTCACTTAGTGACCTTGAGCCAAAAGGGATCAGAAAATACAATTGCAAGCATGCGAACATAGCAAAAACATAAACATATTCAGACTTAGTGAAAAACTGGAGCATGCAAAACAGTTAACAAGTAGGCATGTTTATGAGCTTGATGCACTCACTACAGAGCATGGCATGACAAACTAAGCATACACACATCAAAAAGACATGTCATATAAGCTAGACATGGCAAAAACAACAACATAGCATGCACGGATCAATAGCAACATCCACGGCAAAATCGCTAAACATGTCAACAGTCTGCCAGGATCATTTTATAGCAAAAGTAGAGTTCGATTGACTCAAGCTAGGGTGCTCCATAATTGCAAACAAAGACATGGATGGATATAGCACCACAATGTTAACAAAACATCCTTACTGATCATCCTCAAAAGAGGCACGGATCACTAGGAAACAACATGAACATATGGCATAAAAACAATATCAGGACAAGGACTTAGTGCAATTCTAAGTCCCTGAAATCAGCATCATTGAGTAAGCTACTTTGCATGCTTGTGCTAGTCACCACAAAGATCACAAAAATACATGGCATACACCACTGTAAAGATGGCATGGCATATAACAAAACACATGTAGAGCTCACGATCATAGCATGCACACGTTAATCATGGCAAAAATGATAAAAGACCATTTGCTGAAACAGAACTATTCTCCTCCATCTTGCAGCTGTAGAACTTATTAGAGACTTCATATCTCTCAATCCGGGCATTTGCTTGAAATATTAACTTCAACTCCTGGAACTTCTCATGTGCTCCATGATGTTCAAAACGTCGTTGAAGTCCCGGTTCTAAGCCGTAAAGCATGGCACACTGAATTATTGAGTAGTCATCAGCTTTGCTCTGGCAGACGTTCATAACATCTGGCGTTGCTCCTGCAGCGGGTTTGGCACCCAGTGGTGCTTCCAGGACGTAATTCTTCTGTGCAGCAATGAGGATAATCCTCAAGTTACGGACCCAGTCCATGTAATTGCTACCATCATCTTTCAACTTTTCTTTCTCAAGGAACACATCAAAATTCAACGGAAGAGCAACACGGGCCATCTATCTACAATAACATAGACAAGCAAAATACTATCAAGTACTAAGTTCATGATAAATTTTAGTTCAATTAATCATATTACTTAAGAACTCCCACTTAGATAGACATCCATCTAATCATCTAAGTGATCACGTGATCCATATCAACTAAACCATAACCGATCATCACGTGAAATGGAGTAGTTTTCAATGGTGAACATCACTATGTTGATAATATCTACTATATGATGCACGCTCGACCTTTCGGTCTCAGTGTTCCAAGGCCATATCTGCATATGCTAGGCTCATCAAGTTTAACCCGAGTATTCTGCGTGTGTAAAACTGTCTTACACCCATTGTAGATGAACATTAAGCTTATCACACACGATCATCACGTGGTGTCTCGGCACGACGAACTTTGGCAATGATGCATACTCAGGTAGAACACTTTTACCTTGAAATTTAGTGAGATATCATCTTATAATGCTACTGTCAAACAAAGAAGAATAAGATGCATAAAGGATAAACATCACATGCAATCAATATAAGTGATATGATATGGCCATCATCATCTTGTGCCTTTGATCTCCATCTCCAAAGCACCGTCATGATCACCATCATCACCGGCGCGACACCTTGATCTCCATCGTAGCATCGTTGTCGTCTCGCCAACTATTGCTTCTACGACTATCCCTACCGCTTAGTGATAAAGTAAAGCAATTACAGGGCAATTGCATTGCATACAATAAAGCGACAACCATATGACTCCTGCCAGTTGCCGATAACTCTGTTAGAAAACATGATCATCTCATACAATAAATATAGCATCATGTCTTGACCATATCATGCCCTGCAAAAACAAGTTAGACGTCCTCTACTTTGTTGTTGCAAGTTTTATGTTGCTGCTATGAGCTAAGCAAGAACCATTCTTACCTACGCATCAAAACCACAACGACAGTTCGTCAAGTTAGTGATGTTTTAACCTTCTCAAGGACCGGGCGTAGCCACACGTGGCTCCTATTCTTGATCTATGCCAACTCCACGAGCACCATCGGAGACACCTGTAGAGCACCTTTATAATCACCCAGTTACGTTGTGACGTTTGGTAGCACATAAAGTGTTCCTCCAGTATTAAGGAGTTGCATAATCTCATAGTCATAGGAACATATATAAGTCATGAAGAAAGCAATAGCAGTAAACTTAAACGATCAAGTGCTAAGCTAACGAAATGGGTCGAGTCAATCACATCATTCTCCTAATGATGTGATCCCGTTGATCAAATAAAAATTCATGTCTATAGCTAGGAAATTTAACCATCTTTGATCAATGAGCTAGTCAAGTAGAGGCATACTAGTGACACTATGTTTGTCTATGTATTATGTTTCCGGTTAATACAATTCTAGCATGAATAATAATCATTTATCATGAAATAAGGAAATAAATAATAACTTTATTATTGCCTCTAGGGCATATTTCCTTCACTTTCCACCATCTTCGTGTTAGCAGATTGCCTCTACAAATTGTCAGTAGTGGAAAATATTGATTCAAGGGCATAAGCTATGACTATTGCTACATATGCAAAATAGGAGTACAAGATATGTCAAGGTAGAAACATAGGACATAGACGGTTAGTATTTTTCAGATCTGTGCATGTAATCCTTGAGAAGTTGACGGAGGTATTCCAGTATCTCCCTAAATATAATTTCTTTGATGTCTTCTTTGGTAAATTTTCTTTGTTCAAACTCAAAATCATTTTTCAAATTCATGAGCATGTTGCTTCTCTCTCCACTTCCAAGAGATCCTTAAAAAAAGATAAACCATGAATATATGATTTTGTAAAGTAAAAAAATGACAGCGAATTTGATGGATCACTCTGAATCCGACGGTGACAATCAGATGCGTACCACCGCTCATTTGTGTGTGCCACTGCCCTGCTCTGAAGACTACTCTTTGCCGCTGCACCAAGGTCACACACACAACCATTCCACAGTACAACGCTGTGCCGAGGCCACACACATGACCATGCCATAGTACAACACTACGATCTTGCTCTTTTGTGTTTTTTCCCGATGCAGTCTCAGCCTCCACCCCACCTCCCCATCTACGTAGCCACGACGAGACCACATCAGCTCGCGCCGACACCGACCCAGGGGCATCATGTACATGATACCCTCTTATTGCCTGGCAAATAGGTAATTCAGATCATAATGTAACTGTAGAAATTTGATATTTCTAAACATATTACAGTTTGGTTCCTAATTATGCAGGTTGGGAAATGAAATGGAAATGATTAAATAGCAGTAAGATCCCCTCACCAGTTCCAGGAACTTAAAGTCCATGTCTTGTGCTCTGTGTATCAGTAGAGCATGCTTGATTTCACTTTAGCTGCTGGAGCTGAGTATCAACACCAATGTCACTCCATCTTCCTAAAAAGGTAACACTGATTCAATATAAAAAACCACTTGAGCAAGAGAGTACTTATGTTTCAATTTTTTTTGATGTGTGTAGAATGAAACCAAAACAAGTTCTAACCCCTCGGGGCCAATCCCAAGACTGTCAATCACCAATTAAGCATCAGAACAGGCAGCACCTGGTTTGGCATAAGCTTCAACATTGAAACTTAGTTACAAAATATGCAATTAGTCAAGGTTTGTACTGCATCACCATATAGTAGCAATTGCTTTAAATAACAGCCAAATAAAACATGGAGCCTAATTGAATAGCCTCCCGGTAAACTAATCTTATTTTTTTATTTGTGCACATCAAAGCCGATACACATATATAGACAAATACTTTTTACAAGAAATGAACATCTCTAGAGCCATGGACACCCAAAAAAACTGCATAACAACAAACATATTGTTAAACCTCCATACATACATAATTCATGCAGGATCGCTTTCTCTCTTGGACATGGGCATTTCCTCGAGCTCCTAGAAGGCACAAATTATCCTAGGTTAATCTTGGACATACACGTTCGGTCATTTGTATATTGCTGTCGTACATTACATACCCTTCCATACATATTACTATGCTTGCATTGGCATTCCTACAACATGGATAACCATAGATCTGTTTAAATTTAAAGACTAATATAGGAAATCAAGGCGGCCAACTATCAAGTAGAAAAGTGGATCACTGTTCTTGTCACCAATTGTGACATTCTTGCGCTACCATCATAGCAAAACGGCCATGCGGCGAATTATCAATTTAAAAGAAAGTGATATATCTTGGTATTAATTGTCAGATTTGAACTCCAAACTCTAGGGGAATTTCTTGTTGTCACATGGATATAACCAGCAGTCTAACACGGTAAAATGGTCATGCAAAGCCACAGTAAGACAGCCGCAATTAATCAGATATATAAGAGCCATTAGTCATGTGAAGATAAAGGTGCGATGGTACGACGATGAAGTAAGGCATCCATCTGTAGTACCTCTAAGGAGCAGTACAAGGCATCAACCCATGAACACAGCTCATCGACGCCATGCAGCTCATTGATCTATTCTCCTGGACAAAGGAAACTCACAGAATGTTTAGGCCGTACGCACACATATAGCTGGGAATGGGCTCTTAAGGATCTTGGCAGAGAGTGTTTCCCCTATCCGCGATGAAGCTCTAGCTCCTTGTCATTAGCTTGGGTATGAAGCTGGCAATCTTCCTCACACAAGCGGAGCTGCACGCCGGCACCACCTTGATGCGGGCCAGCCTGTCATTGAAGTTGAGCGTGGTGGGCCTGATGACCCTGTGAGACGCGAGCACACCAAAGGCGGCATTCTCGGTGCGCCAGGAACCCATCAAGGGCGTGGCCTTTTTGGCCGACTGAGGCGCTGTTAGGTATGAAGAGGATCGGTCTATATTGCTCTCTAAAGTAGTAGCTAATACAAATTCGATTATAGGGGAGCCGTGCTCTCGAATGGGAAGAACAGAGTAGCTCTAGGGTTCGTAAGGGAAGTGGTAGCCGCCGTCGTCCTTGATCCACTGGATGCCGGCCCTCTCTTGGCCACTCGATACTTGCAGTGATGAGGTGGGCTTCAGTGCGTCCATTCCGGCCCGCTGGTACGCGAGTTGGGCCGCCTGACTCTAACGGGCCGCTAGGCAGCGCGTTGGCTGGAGTGGTCGCTGCCCTGCGGGTCCTGCTTGTCAGGGGCGTTGACATCCCCCTCTCCTTGAGATGAGGCTTGTCCCCAAGCCTTTGCATGAGGAAACCTGGCCTTAAAGCTCTCCTAGTCTTCCCAGGTGGTGCCCAAAGTTGCAGAGTTGGACCACTGAATCTTTACTTGTTTGCGCACACCGTCTTTCTGTTTGCGCCATCGGGTCTGAAGAATTGCCACTGGTATAGCCAGATCGTCAGAAGAGTGCGGTAACTGTGGTTCGACGGACATGCCAGGGGCAAGTGCTCGTTGTAGGAGGGAGACGTGGAACACCGGATGGACCGTGGCGTGTGGCGGGAGTTGCAACTTATACACCACGTCATTGATCTTGGCGATGATCGGGAACGGTCCATAGAACTTATATGATAGCTTGTGATTTGCCCTTGGAGCCGCCAATGATTGGATATATGGTTGAAGCTTCAGGAATACCTGGTCACCGACTTCAAAGACCCTGAAGGAACGCTTTTTGTCTGCCTGTTCTTTCATGAGCTGCGCGCCCTGTTAAGATGTTGTTGCAACAAGTCTTGGACAGTGGCTCGTTCATCGAGCCAAGACTGGAGCGCGGGCACCGAGCAGGTGTTGTCAGCAGTGATGCCCCAGTGGCGGGGTTCGTACCCGAACATGGCTTTGAACGGGGTCATACCAATAGCTGAGTGGCGAGCATTGTTGTACCAGAATTAGGCAAGTGGAATCCAGAAACTCCATCTGCGCGGGCAAGCTTGAGTAAAGAAGCAAAGGAAAGTCTCGACACACTGATTAATGTGATCCGTTTGGCCATCAATTTATGGGTGGTTTGTTGTGCTCAGTTTGAGTTCTGTCCCTGCCCCCCGGAACGGCTCTTGCCAGAAGTGGCTCGTGAAGACCGGATCTCTATCTGAAACAATCGAGACGGGCAGGCCATGAATTTTGTAAATCTGATGGAGATACAGTTGGGCTACTGATGCAGCAGTATAGGGATGCGCCAGCGGTAGGAAATATGCAAACTTGGTGCGCTTGTCGACGATGACCAGTAGGCAGTTGAACTTGCTTGATTGAGGGAGACCATCTACGAAGTCCATGGAAATCATCTCCCACGGCTGTTTGGGAATTGGTAGTGGCATGAGCAGTCCTGGAGATGCAGCACGGCCGGGCTTGGATTGGTGACACACTGGGCAGCACCGAACATACTACAAAATCTGCGCTTTCATCTTGGGCCAGGCGAATAGGCGTCGAATGCGCCTGTAGGTCACTGGGAATCCCGAGTGGCCACCCAAAGCACTGTCATGAAAAGTTGTGATAATTTTTTGCTGAATGTTTGTGCTCCCTCCCAGCCAGATTCTACCATGAAACCGAATGATACCTTGCTGTAGAGAGAATCACTTCTTCGGGTCCTCTTTGATAGCCAATTGTTCCAACAGTCGCACGACTTGTGGGTTGTTGTTATAGCTACTGATCACATCCTCCAACCAAGCGGGCAGGCAAGAGGTAACTGCAGCTAAGGTGTCAGAAGGGTTGGCTCGCGATAGTGCATCTACACCCACATTCTCGATGCCTTTCTTGTAACGGATGCGGTAGCGCATGCCGAGAAGTTTGGTGAATGCCTTTTGCTGTCAAGGTGTTGTTAGCCGTTGCTCTTCCAGGTGCACCAGGCTCTTCTAATTGGTCAGGATCTCAAACTCTGCATGCTGCAGGTACGGACGCCACTGGTCGACAGCCACGATAATAGCCAAATACTCTTTCTCGTAAGTGGACAATCCCTGGTAGCGCGCACTAAGTGCCTTGCTCATGAACGCGATCGGATGCCATTGCTACTGTAAGATGGCCCCAATGTCGCGGTCGCTTGTGTCAGTCTCGATTGTGAACGGCTGCTGAAAGTTGGGCAACGCGAGAACTGGTGCTGAGACTAATTGTTGCTTGAGCACTTGAAACGCAGTCTCCGTGGTAGATGTCCACATGAATGGGACCCCTTTCTTGAGCAGATTGAACAATGGACGGGCTATGACACCGAAGTTCCTGACGAATCGACGGTAATAACCTGCAAGTCCCAAGAAACTGCGCACCCCTTTGACGTCAGTAGGTGTCGCCCAATTCGTTACTGCTGTAATATTGGACGGATCCGTGGAGACGCCGTGCACACTGATGGTGTGGCACAGGTACGATATCTGTTGTTGTCCAAAAGCGCACTTGCTGAACTTAACTTTCCAGCTATCTCTGCGAAGGAGCGTGAGTACTTGGCGCAGATGTGCGACATGTTCTTGGAGTGATTTGCTGAAGACGAGGATGTCGTCGAAGAATGACAACACACAGACATGGTTGAGCGGCTTGAGTGTTGTCGTGATAGCCCCAATGAAAGTGGTCGGGCCTCCTGCGAGCCCGAATGAGACTACTTTGAACTCAAAATGGCCTTGGTGGGTTTGAAAGGCGGTTTTGTTCTCTTCGTCAGGAGCCAACCGAATCTGGTGATAGCCTGCACGGAGATCCAGCTTAGAAAACCAGGCTGGGCCGTGGAGTTCATCGAGGAGCTCTTCGATGATGGGGACATGGTACTTGGCGATCACAGTGAGGGCATTGAGATGCCTATAATCGACGCACAAGCGCCATGTCCCGTCCTTCTTCTTGACAAGGATGACTGGCGACGAGAACGGGCTGGTGCTTCTCTGAATGATCCCAGAACGCAGCAGCTCTTCCACTTGTGTTTCAATTTTGGACTTGAGCTCGGGTTTGTGACGGTACGGCCGTATGTTCATGAGTTGTGCACCGGGTAGGAGGGGAATCCTGTGATCACAGTCGCGCGGAGGTGGTAGGCCTGTGGGCTCGGCGAAGACGTCGGGGAAGTCGTCGAGAACTTGCTGAATACATGCCGGGGTTGGTGCAGACAACTCTGTTGCTGGCGCGACAAGGCAGAGGTGGACGATGTGCGATATGGCCCCTTTGCTGCATAGGCCTTGCAGTTGGATATTGTTGATAGTCGCGCATGCTGTTGATGCAGCATCATGCCCGACAAGGCGGAGAGGCCCTGCCGGTGTGCGCCACGGTTCACTATCATGGAAATGTGCTCTTCGAGCCAGTCCATTCCCAGGATGGCGTCGTAAGTACCCAGCGGGAGCAGCTTCATATAGGCAAAGAATTCTTGGCCTTGAGAGTACCAGGCGCAACTGGGTACAAGTGATGTACACACCAGTTCGCCGTTGTCGGCTACTCGGACGCGCCCAGGTTATGGCAGAGGTTGGACCCCATGAAGGGACTCGGCGAATTTGGCATCGATGAAGGAGTTGGAACTGCCTGAGTCCACCAGCAGGAGCACCTCGCGGCCTTGAATCCACGCGCACAACTGGAATGCTTTTGCTGAGACTCCTCCTGTCACGGCCGATATGGAGATGGCCATAACGGTGTCGTCAGTGCTGCTCGTCGCTGGAATCTAAGTGTCGATGAAGTTGTCGATGCCGAACAAATCGAGCAATTCTTTGACGACGTGTAGTTGTACAGAGGTAGGGCACATATGATCGTGCCCCCACTTCTCGCCGCACTTGAAACAGAGGCCGCAGGCTCGTCTGTAGTCGCGGAGCGTCTTGAGCTTGGACGCCTCGGCTCGTGCAACATTTGTGCCGCGGCGGTCGGTGGCGACCGTGGGCGCGGTGTGACGCGCCGGTGGTGGGGGGGCAGCGGTAGTGGCACCCCTGGCCGCAGTGCTATTTCTGGCGGTCTTGGAGGCGTACCAAACGCGCCGTCAGCCACCTCCTCCTGAAGCGGAACTAGGGCGCAGGCCGTGTCCAGGTCGGGTGGTCGCTGCACCATAACCACCGCTCAGATGTCGTGCCTCAGTCCCTCAACAAAACGAGTGAGAAAATAGTAAGGATGCATCGAATCAGAATAAGAATTCAGATGATTGGTGATCAACTCGAATTTCTCAATATAATCAGCTACAGATGTGGTTTGGCGAATGGTGTAGAACTGACGTATGAGCATTTGATGGCGGTCACGGCCAAAACGAGTGCTCAAGAGTGTAGTGAAGGAGTCCCAATCGAACTCGCCTAGACGTTTTTGGATCGATTGCAACCACACGGCCGCTGACCCAGTGAAATTGAGTGTTGCCATGGGTACCCAGAAGGCTGGTGTGATCCCGAACATGGAGAAGTACTGCTCGCATAAAGTTTTCCACAAGTTCGGGTTCTCGCCCAAAAAGTGGGAAAAACTATGGATGGATGCGCCGGTGAGCATCTGGTTGGTGTGGCCGAACGGTGACAGCAGGACTGGAGTTACGGGATCGGTGGTCGTACCGTTAGCCGGGAGCGGCGGTGGCGTCGCTCGGAGCCCGCCGGTGGCCCCCGTTTGATCTGGAAATCGCCGTGGCCATCGGGCCCTCGTGGATTGATCACCGCATCAACGCCTTCAGGCACCGGATCCGCCTCGGGTCGGGCTGGTGGAGGCGCTTTGGCTCGTTGCAGAGCGGTGACGGCGTCGCCCAGATCCGCCACTCGGCGCTCAAGATCGGGGCGCCACGCGAGTAGGTCGTCGATGGCGGCTTCGATCTTGGTCTCGAAGGAAGGACGAGACGCTCGGATCCATGGCCTCGCGTATTTGTCACAGGCCTCTCGTCTCGATGAGGTGAGCCAGAGCGGATTGAGTGGTAGGATTTGGTCTCTGATATCAGATGTTAGGTACGAAGAGGATCGATCTATATTGCTCTCTGAAGTAGTAGCTAATACAAATTCAATTACAGGGGAGCGGTGCTCTCGAATGGGAAGAACAGAGTAGCTCTAGGGTTCGTAAGGGAAGTGGTAGCCGTCGTCGTCCTTGATCCATTGGATGACGGCCCTCTCCTGACCACTCGATACTTGTAGTGATGAGGTGGGCTTCAGTGCGTCCATTCTGGCCCGCTGGTACGCGAGTTGGGCCGCCTGACTTTGGCTGGAGTGGCCGCTGCCCTGCGGGTCCTGCTTGTCAGGGGCGTTGACATGCGCAACCATGACGAGCGAGTGACGGCTAGGGAGAAGGCGCCCTGACCACGATGGAGACAGGGGAGCCAGGGTCGAGGAGGTCAGTCGACGTGGGCAAATTGGCCGAGGCTGTCTTGAGCGTACTAAGACGTGGCGTTGATGGAGTGGGAGGCATTCGAGAACCGACCATGTTTGGGTAAGAGGTCCATGTCGTCCATGCCCGCGAACATGATGTGTATCACCTGCCGCCGTCCGGTGCTCGCCCAATGACTTCGTCTTTATGTCGTCCAGTAGCATTAGGAGCACGCCCGCCGATGGTGTCGTCACGCTAACATTCTCGTAAGGTGAAGGAGGATGAGAGTTGCGCGATCGGATCTCAAGCACGCATCTTGGCTGTTCTTTGCCTGAAACAGCAGTGAGTTGTTCTTGGTATATATATTCGCCAGACTTGGAAGCTAGGAAACAAGAGGATCAATTGGTTACATGGGACCGAACGATTCGATCGCCGGAGAAATACCCAAGCCTCTATTCCATGCAAGGTTTTTGCCGTGAGATTGATCCATTTGTATGAAAAAGACCCATGGTGAATCTTGTATGTGCCAAGTGGTATTATTTTGGTACCTGGCGGTGTAGAATTGCTTTGTGGATTCGGTGTTTCATTTCAAATTTTTGAACGTGTGTGCAGGTTGGTTTGGTTCGTTTAGTATTTTTGCTGGGTGTGGGCCAATTCTTGCGGTGAAGTTCGCGTCCTGACAGGTCTTTTTGCTTCGATGATTCTTCGGCTTTTTGATTGGTCGCTGTTTACCCAGATGTCCTATCGCTGTCGATCTGTGCCGTTCTTGCGTTTTTGATTGGCCGCTGTTGGTCCGGTTGTCCTGTCACTGTCGAGCTTTGCTGCTGTTGGCCGAGGCCGCTATCTGCTAGGATCTCTTTGGGATTTGCTTGCTGGGTCAAACGTTGTTCTTATCTGGGATGTCAGGAGCTGCAGGATTTTTGGCAGCATGCATGCGCTGGTTTGCCACGATTTTCTGATCATGTGTATGGCATCTGGGGTTGCATGCATGATATAATTACGCTGCGTGATGGGACTATGTGCATGCCATGATTTGTATCCCGTGTATTCCGGATGGCCGCTTGGGTTAGATGGTTTTGATTTGTTTTTCCCACTGTCTTCTCTAAGTTATGCCACGTATTGCTGTTGTGTTGATGTGTCAATGTTCTATTGTTTGGCTGCTATTTTTACCCACCGCTTGATTGGTTCCTTCTGGATCGTTCGCCGCTTAATAGGTGCTTTCTAGATCAACGACCGCTTAATTTGTGCATGGTCGGTTATCGCCCTATAAATAGAAAGATTTGGTGTGGATTTGCTTCATGGATCACGGTTGTAGTTGGCTGCTTCGTGCTCTCATGGTTCGTGGTGATCACGAAGTCCTCGCCGCTGCCCTCGGAGACGTCCCACACCACCTCCGACTCTCCTGCATCGTTGTCCTGCAAGAAGCGACGCTGCAAATTCTGCTCGCCCACCGTCCCATGCCGCGAGGACGAGTACGGCGTGTTACCTCGACGGGTTGCATAGGCCGTCGCGGTGCACTAGGGCGAGCAAGGGGCACCTGCCATCGCATCGTGACGATGGCGAGGATTAACTTTGTTTTCATATCGTGTTGATAAACGAGCAAAAGGGGATGAGACCATCAATCGGGCGACGCTGATGAAGGTGTTTGTGGCCACGTTCGTATGGTGGGCGGCAACGACAACACTAAGCTTCGTGGAGACGGCGTACGCGTATGAAGTCGAAATCACGACCGGGTTCCATGCCGGCGTCCACATGATGGCGGGGCATTCGGCGGGCTTATGGGCACACTTGCGCGGGCCTTCTCGCCTATCGATGGACGGTTCCGGTTCCACCTGGATGCAGCTGCCGCGGAAGGAGGCACTGCGGGGGCAGGAGGTGCTCAACGCCGCGAGCGACCCCTCCGACGTCGTCAAGTCGGCCAAGAAATTCCACGCATGCGTCAAAACCCTGATCCTCTGCAGCGGGGAGGTCGACCACCTCACGAACGTCATCAACACGCTCTCGATCGCTCGCCGGCCCGGGTGTCGACCTGGACATCTTCTTGAAGGTGCTCCAGCTCGATGTGGCCATGCCATGGACGTGGACGGTGCTGTTGTGCCCCCCTGGTGCGCGCATTACGTGGACTAGGGCAGCTACTCCCTCGCTACCATGCCCGACGCGAAGAGGAAGCGCGTGGGGAGCTCCGGCGTCGGCCAGGCCAGAGATGCCGACGGCAAGGCCGCGTCTCACTCCCATGACCAGGCCGTCGTTGACCGCGAGCACCGGCACAAGCGCTGGACCTTCTCGTGCAAGTGGCACATCGGCTCCTTCCCTCCGCCGGCAGGGCCCGACCGCTCTGTAGTAATGGCGATGGCCAGGGTGTGCCGCCGCATCGGGACGCCGAACCTCTGGTAGCCCTTCTCGCGGATCTCAGCGGTAACATGTCGTGCGCGTCCCTGGACGCGGGACGCGGCCGTCGACCTGTAATCGGTGGCAATGCACGACATCGACCACCTGCTCGGCCACTCCCAATGGGCCTTGCCTTGTACATGTACAGCGTGAAGGCCGAGAGGAAGATGGATCGGAGCCGGAGGCGCAAAAGAGCGAGTTGATGCAGCAGGAGGTGGCGAGGAAAAGTGTGAGACCTGGAGACCCGAACCTGTTTCCATGCTCGAGGAGCAGATCAGGTCCGCTCGGAGCAACCTTGGTTCATTCATTCTTTGCAGCTCGACCATGAACTCCATAAGATATCCAAGGTGTGTGCCGACTGCCGACGCCAGGGCCGTACCTAGAAAATCAGAGGCCTGGAGCGAATCAAAATTTAGGCCCTGACATTTGAAAGGGCGGATTAAAATGTATAGTGTGTTCTCATTGCAGCAATATAATGTTCATATAGAATTACACCACCAGATGCACAAGTTCAAGAAAGAATTACACCACCGGATGTACTAGTCTACTTATAAACTAATAAAAAAATAGGGTGCCGAGAACTGCCACAGCCTTACCAGGACTCTGTAGGTTTTGATCATAGGAGACTGCAAATAAAGCTTGGATGGTTCATTGTAGGTCAGCCACAAAGCAGTGCAAGGGGCAACTCCTATCGCTATAGGGCCCCAAAAATGATGTACAAGAGCATATGAGAATTGAGAGGAAAGCTCCCCAATATATAGAAGATTGGAGTACATGACCACGCCAGTTTGCTGCCACTAATGCCTTTCTTTTGGGAAATCGTGAAGCATTAGTGCCGAGGAGAATTGGAAAAGAATCAAGATGGGGAGGAAACGATGGGTCCATGAGTTAATTTGGGGCATGTGAAATTGATTTTTTGGAATAGCTGCAACGCATTTGGAGAGAGAGAGAGGTGATGGATTGGAGGGAGAAGCAGCTGCCTTGGGGTCCGACATTTCCATCATTTTTTACTCCAATTAATGCTCTGTTTAACACCTTAATTACCTGCAGCCGGGGGCCCTCCAATTTTTGGGGCCCTGTTCAACCGCTCCGGTTGCACCTGCTGACATACGGCCCTGGCCGACGCCATCACCATGTGAGCATGCTCTCCGTCTTGGATGGAAAGTAGATGATTTTGCTAGGTACTTTAGGCCAACTTTTCTAGTGGTTGAGGATCCTAAAATATATGCATTATTGATGCATAACCGTTTGTACCTTCATTATAAAGACACGCACATCATCTATCTCACATGGAATTAACAAGACTGGAATGATCAAACCAAAAAAACAAGAGTTAAAACCAACCACATGAAAGTACATATGAAGATGGAAACCAAACACATTGCGACAAAAAACAAACATACAATTAAACTTACACGAACCCTGAATAACTCTTGGAGAACACAACTAACATAAACAACCAGCCAGTTATCCAATAATCCAAATAATCAACACAAGGCTCTTTCTATCTACACATATAGAACTTCTATGTAGCGTCTAAATAATGTGTGTGTGTTTTATGAAAGATTTCAACATCCGTACCAATATGATGTTTGTACATACACCACAGCATAAAAAAGTGAACAGGCAACAACTAAGTAGTTAGTCGGATAATTATCACATAAAGTTTAATACCATCGTATACACAATTTCTCACACAACGTATTAGCAGGCGCGGCATGTCGCCGCGCGGGTTAGTATGGACGATCGATGGGAACAAATCAGTTGGTTTTCTTTCTGGGCAAGCCAGTGTAATTTTGAACTACCAAAATATGCAAGGACATGTTTAGCACGGAAGTATAACAAACCTGTCATTACCTTTGGGCCTTTGTCATTACCTTTGGGCCTTTGCATGCATCTGGAGGCACGGGATGTAAGCTAGCGCGTACTCCCTCTGTCCTAAAATATAAGAATGTTTTTGATATTATGCTAGTGTCAAAAACATTCTTATATTTTGGGATGGAGGAAATACTAGATACAAATCAAGGAAACATATGGAGATGACAGGCAGCAGCCAATTCTCTCCACCATCGTATCATCTGGAGTTCATCAGGCTCAGGGTCTCCGTTCAACGAACACCATACAAGGAGATCACTTGGCCGACCGATTCCTGGTTGGTTGAAACGGATCTGCAGTTTTCGTGTCGCTTAGACTATAATTGTTGATACATTTTCTGTTGGAGATCACTTAGCCGTATACTACCCGCGGGAGATGAGAGAAGAACTTACCTAGGTCGCCGCGGTTGATGCCCTACGTCCGGCGGCTGCTGCCTTCGATCAACGGCCGCCGCCACATAGGAAAGACGCGAGATGGAGAGTACGACATGAGAGGATGAACTTGAAGATGAGGAGGACGCCGATGGATGGCCAAACTAGGCTGAGGACGTCAGCGTGGACGAGATCGGGACTCGGGAAGAGGAGGCAGATCCGCGGCGACGAGATCGCCCCTCCCCCGTGAGGTCCGCGGCGGCGATCTCGTGCACCCTGCGAGGTCCGCGGTGGCGTTCTCGTCTGCCCTGTGAGGTCCGCGGCGGCGAGATCGCCCCTCCCCTATCTCGTGCATCTGGACTGGAGCGACAGATGGTACGTCGAGGGGATCTAGAGGAGCATAGGTGGTTTTTTTAGTGTATGGGTAGGAGACAAAAAAACAGCGAAATAAAACAGTTGAAAGTGGTGGGACGAAAATAAATCGTACTATTCAACCAACTCAGACATCAGGAGTAGAACACCATACAAGGAGATCACTTGGCCGATACATCGAATTCCTGGTTGGTTGAAACGGATCTGCAGTTTTTGTGTCGCTTAGACTATAATTGTTGATACATTTTCTGTTGGAGATCACTTGGTCGTGTACTACCCGCGAGAGATGAGAGAAGAACTTACCTAGGTCGCCGCGGTTGATGCCCTACGTTCGGCTGCTGCTGCCTTTGATCAACGGCCGCCGCCACATAGGAAAGACGCGAGATGGAGAGTATGACATGAAAGGATGAACTTGAAGATCAGGAGGACGCCGACGGATGGCCGAGCTAGGCCGAGGACGTCAGCGTGGACGAGATCGGTAGTCGGGAAGAGGAGGCAGATCCGCGGCGACGAGATCGCCCCTCCCCCGTGAGGTCCGCAGTGGCGATCTCGTGCGCCCTGCGAGGTCCGCGGTGGCGTTCTCGTCTGCCCTGTGAGGTCCGCGGCGGCGAGATCGCCCCTCCCCTATCTCGTGCATTTGGACTGGAGCGACAGATGATACGTCGAAGGGATCTAGAGGAGCATAGGTGGTTTTTTTAGTGCGTGGGTAGGGTGGAGACGAAAAAAATCAGCGAAATAAAACGGTTGAAAGTGGCGGGACAAAAATAAACCGTACTATTCAACCAACTCAGACATCTCTACTCCTAATGGAGCAGTTGATAGTTTCGCTTCCAGGGTTTTTTTCGTCCCATCTTCCATGGTTTTTCTGGTACCTCCTCCCACCTTCGCTGGTCTTTTTTCGTAGATTTTTTTCCGTCCCCTCCCCCCACTTCATTGGTTTATTTTCGCGCCATCCTCTCACACAATGAAAGAAATCTAAATAGATCAGAACTTTTCATACTGGCGCAAGTTATCTAGTAATGTAGAATCAATCATGAACAATCTCTAAAGATCAAATCTAAATTAATTGACCTTACCTTAAATCACTCAACACATTAATTAGAAAACAAATATTTGATTTTCAGAAAAATCGCTCAATCACATTAACCTTACCTTAACTCACGGATGGTAATCAATCTCCAAACAAAGGCAACAATACATCGAGGAAGCAGTAAATAAAATCCCTTTTTATGACATGTATATGATCTTCCCTTCCCTCTTCGTTGTCGAGCGTTCTTGATTCTCGAGGCCGATACTTGGGCTGCATCACTGGGTCGCAACGGTGCCAGAGGACGAGAACGGCGAGGCCGGGTGCTGCGGCACCGCGTTGGCCACAGCCGGTGAAGGGGGCGAAGAAGGGCGGCTTCCCTGGCCGTGGCCGTGGCCCTGGGAGTTGGTGCGGTGGAAACGGCACTTGAAGGACCCGACGTGGGTGGCCGGCGTGCAGACACACTTCGAAGCGGGCCCGTGGCCCGTGTCGGACGGCGCCGACGCCGACCCGGGCCACCTCCTCCGCGTATTCTTGGAGCTGTGGCTGGCAGATTTATATGAAATTAATTCCCTAAGTTGTGGTGGCAAATATAATACACATAATCCATATTGTTATGCACTAGCGTGTGTGTGTGAAATAGATGAATTATGGTCCCGTACCCAATAAGATGGATATGTGTGTGTGTGTGTTAGAGAGAGGGGGGAGAGGGGGAGAGAGAGTGAGGAAGAGGGAGGGAAAGTGTGTGTGTCTGTGCGTGTGTGTGTGAGTGTGTGTGTGTGTGTGAGGATTTGATGGTAAAAAAGGTCCCCAATGTCACTTGATATGTATGAGAATATTAATATTGAACTCTTGAAGTTAATGTGGCCCCGTTGCAACACACGGGCGTTCTTCTAGTTAGGAGTAGATTAGGAGTAGAGATCCTTGCACTGAAACGTCGCTTATGAAAGTTGTCTTTTGTGTACCCAGTTTCACCATTATTTTGTAAAAGCTTTGTGTTTTTTATAGTGTCAACCTTACAATAATTGGGAATTTATGATTGATAATTACTCCCTTAAACTAATATAAGATCATTTAGATAATTAAAGTAGTGATCTAAATGCTCTTATATTAGTTTACGGAGGGAGTAGTTTAAATTGTACTGTCACTTACACATTTTTGTAACTAAAAGTCTGCACTTTCCATATGTATGATATATACTATACATATCTAACTTAAAATGATCACACTTTTAATACATTGATCAGGACTTAATTGTCTTACTAATCACACGTAAATCAATTTGTGCCAAGGCTAATAGCCAAGTTCTACACAAACTGTTCATGTTTCCTTCATATGATTGCTATTGTCAGAAGATTCTTTTGAACATTTAAGTAATACTGATCCCACTTTCAGTTATGTGTGCAAAGGCCAGTAGCAAAATAATGACTGCTCCTTGCTTCGGATATTTCCTACTTCCAGGCTTTATCTCATTATGCTTTTCGCACCATGCTGATTTGTGAACGAGAACCTACATGATCATCCACCCTGATTTGTGAATTTGTACTCACATCCAGACACTTAGGTATGCAATATGGTTTTGCTCTTTTTGTGTGATTGTCAGCATTCCCCGCTATTTTTTTTTTACAATCAGAGGAAAACGAAAAGAGAATTCACTCTACAATGGATGTCTGAAGCTACGTCCCTTTCTCCCAGGCATTTGTAATTTTGCCGCTCTGATTGCGATCTATCTTTGATGGAGACGATGCTCTACCTCAATGCGGTCTAACTCTATGGTGCCGTGAGGAAAGGTACATGTGTGTGTGTGCGCGCGCTAATATGGATTAACTACAGATATGTACATCGATCCCATCAGTGATCACCATGTAAATCAACAGCAGCTAACAGTACACGAATTCTCTTATAAATACTAAAAAATAATCCTACTTATTTTAACTCAAAATTAAGATACTATTGTTCTAAATATATTAGAATTACTTGAATTTGAAAATAGTTATGGTTGAATTTAAGGTGACCTGCATATACTTAATCCTTTAGTTTAATCTTTCAAAGTTTAAAATATTTAATTTTGATTTTGTATGGTGGAGAAATTATTCGATTACAAATTATTATGGATTTCTAAATAACTTTAACAATAATTTTAAATCCATATTTATAAAAGGCAGTCAAAATAAAAAATAAATGCATCATAATTTATATTATAATTATCTATTATTTGGAACAACCATTTGGAGCTGCCGTAACTAGCCGAGGAGGTTTGAGAAGTGTGGTACTTCCTGACCGGCGTCGAACGTGCAATTCTTCGGGAGTGCGAGACGTCCCATGCTCACGTATACCTATTTTTATCTTTATATTTTCTTTACCTACTAATCTTTACCTCGTGTGGAGAGGAGGTAGGTCGCCCCTTCTTGCGGACGCACGAACAAGGGTCTCACGCTGCCGCCGTGCATCAGGTGTTCCTGATGTGCCCCCCTTGCTGCGTAGGCGAGGCTTATTTTCTGTGTCTCCTCAACCTAGATTACAACATTGTATGATATGTGGTTTTTGTTCTGGTTCATATGGATCAGACAAGAGCTTTCCTTTTCTGTTGGGATTTGTAGCTCATCTGGATTCACGATTGTAAATCATGGATTAGTTTTCAGAGTTTCCACTCTGTCATGTGCACACCACATGTTTGAAAAAACACCTACCAATATAAGCTGGCCTTAGCCACCGTTGGCGTGCACCAGTAAATAGTCGGTCCCTGCAGTGGGGGTGATGCTTGCTTCCAAGGCTGAATCTATAGGGACAATGTGTTGCATTAGTTCTGATTTTTTCGCTATTGAGGTGCACGAGAAGTAGTTTTGGAAGTCCTGGAACTACGATGGAAAACGGGTCTAGGTGTGGAGCCACCGCCATGTGATAGTACTTCAACTTACAATTCGTGTGAATCCACTGCCTATTATCATTGCTTAATTTGCATTGATTGTTCCAGTCACATATAGCTAATTTTAATATTCATACGTGTTGAAGGTTGATTTGTGCATGAAATGCTTTGTGAATCTGAGCGGTTTGGCTTTTTATCAAGGAATCTCGCACAATCTTTGTTTTCGACAGCAATTGGTGCAGGTACAGAACAGGGAGCAGTTCTCCCTTTGAACATTTGTATCACGTTGCTTGGTAGCAAGTTTTGATGTTTCCTAGTCAAAGAGAACAAACATGTCTCCAAGCATGCCGAAGCCTTTATTCAGATTCTTTATGCTGGAATTGATGGCCTATCTTCCATTTGCCAGAGAGATGGTCTTTGCTTTATTGTCATTAGGATGTGCTGATGAAGAGTTGAAGCTGGAAGAAGCCCAACCGTCCAATTCTGAAGACCTATGGATTGTCTCCTAAGTGTTGAGCTTAGTAAGAGATAACATAAATTGTGAGCTTTCATCTGAGAAAGTTGTGCTGGTATCTGGTTGGAAAACATGTTTCCTATTACCACCGCCCGTAGCAGATCACATTTGTTTCGTAATATCTCTAGCAATTTCTCTAAATCCATTTTTTGTATGGCTTGATGATTCATCATTATATGCCACGCATGTTGTGTTCTGTCAGGATGAGGGGTTTCATGTGGAAGGCCAAAGGATCCTTCAGTTTGCTTTCTCAATGTTTGACTAAATATTTCATTCATGTTCAACAGACCTTACGAGCAATCGATGGAGGCACTTCGTGAGCTAGCTTCCTTGTGGCCGGATTGATAGAGGCACTGCATGAGGAACCGAGCCACCGATGCAGGTCGGTGCCGGCTCCATTGCACACGGCAGCCACCACCACATCTGTCGTCTCTGCATCCAAACATCTGCTCCCCGCTGCTGCTTTGTGAGCCACCTCATCCAGCAAGGACGCTACTGCCGCCGCTGCTTCTGAGGACGCAGGAGCCGCCTCATCCAGTGAAGACTCGCCGATGTTCCATAGTTAGGCCGCCGTTGCCGCCCTTTGTTTCCGCACTAAATCGTAGGTTTTTGTCGGCCCCTAAATTTTATCCTTTGCTTATCATGGTTATTACTTGTCCTTCCTCTGCAGAATTGAGCGCATGTTTTTATATAATAGTATAGCCTTTGAATTCCTATGTACACATTACTTTAGACGTAGTTAAACTGTGCATATTTAGCAGCTTTTCTACTTACAGGTAATTGTTCTTAACTCTGGTTACATTTCTGTATGGCCACAAAATTCAAGCAATTCTATATATACATACTTTGGTCACAGTATGATCATCAAATACAATATGACACTTGCCGCTAAATTTCTTCAGCTGTAAATCTGGGAATGTACTTCTCTTTATGTAATTAAGTTTGGATTACTAGATCTTATGCAAATGGATTTTTTGTTCCTTAGCCAGTCCGTCTGTGGATCTCCATCTCCACAGACGGACGTTGGCTGTGTTCGATGATGGAGCTACCTGTGTTGGATGTGTTGTCGGGTAGGCTGACTGTTTTTGTTAGATCTGAAATACACTAATGCTAATATACAATGCTACTGCTGGGACCTGCTGTTTATTTATAGACAACTCCTGAATTTAGTGTATGCTTATATTTTTGAACCTATTTTTGTTCTTGTTAGTCATTAAAAATTTAGTTTTACTGCTCAAAATCATATTACAATGTTTCATGTTACCACAGATCATGGCAAGGAATAAATTTTACTTGAACCAAAATCATATTCTACCAACTTAATTAGTGCATATTATCATTTAGCAGTACACTAGATGTACCTTCCTATGATAAATGGAGATCTTCTGTAGATGTACTGCTGTTCCGTCAGGCATTGAACTTCTCAATGGCTTACCATGAAAGATATGTGTAGCTCTAATTTTCTCCTTATGTTTCTGTTTTCAAAGATAATTCTTACTCCTTTTGGAGTTACAATTTTTAAACATGTTTGGAATTATCATCTGTGTAGATCTGTGTAAATTTCGCCGAACAAGACTTTCGCCCCGCTTTATAAATAAAGTAACCACCAAGCACAAAGTAACAAGGTAACAACGAAACACGGAACGCGCCCACACAACACCACCGCAGGCAGGGTCCAACGCACACACACATAGACACACTCAGACCCAAGTTTAGCTGTGGGCACAACACAACAAGCCCAGTACAGACGCACTACAGGACGCCCCAAGACAGCGGCGGCGGAGGTGTATGAAGACGATGATCTAATCTGATTCTGGAGATGGTGGGGGAAGCGGTGGAGCCAACCGGAGAGCCATCGCGCGAAGCTGAGTGATGATGGAGGTGATGACGTCTCTCTCCCTGGGACGGCTAAGCGGCCACCAAAGCTGCAAGTAAGCAGACCATTTGAACAAAGCATCAGTAGCATGATGAAGAGGAATACGCCAAATCACAAGTTTATTCCTAACGGATTTCAAACTCTTCATATTTACATCAAAGAGTGTGTTTTACGAATGCTCGTCATGTATACTAAACTCCCTGCCCCCTCCTTCTCCTGTCACATGTGTTGTTCCCTTGCCATCAGTGAGCTCCATAAACACACAACTACAGGGTGCAGAATACTTGCCACTTGGTTAGCATTTTAGTTAACGTTGTAGTGTAACACTATATTGTTCGACAATAAATGAATTCCACTACATCCAAACGAACTTATCGTGCTTCCAAAAAGAATAAAATCATCTTTAATATTTTGCTTATATTCATGTTTCTTAACATGTTTGGACCTGTAGTTTCCCCCAAAATGCAGTGTTTACTTTCCATTTGGAGCATAGGGTGCAATTTTTATCAGTTGCTGACTGAAAACCAACTTCCCTGGTAAAACCACTATCCACCTTCAAATATACTCCCTCCGTAGAGAAATATAAGCTTCTCCGAGGGAGTATACAAGTTCTCTGATAAGGTAGTCGTGGGAAGACTATATTTTTGGTTTACATTGTAAATGATTTGAGTGACCACAAATGTGACTTTCTTTTTTGTTTCTTTTCAGTTTTTAGCTCCTAGACGAGAAGGCAAGGATGTACTTGAGCAGTATGAGAAGACCCAGTTCCATTATCTCAAAAGTCAAAAGTTTCCCATTTACTGAATTTGGTACTATTTTTAAAATGAATAGTCAATCTACTATCAACATCACGATTATGTGTCAATTGTAGATTCTTAGTTGCTTAGAATTATTTTATTTGTTTGATTCCTTCTGTTGATATTTATTCAACAACAAAATATTTTCAATATTGGTCCATGTGAGGATTGAACATGTGAATGGATGTGGCATCAAACTAAGTCTGGTGACACCGTGCTCACCTTTTTGCTTGGAGTCTGGCTCTTGCTCCATAGTGAAGCATGGGCACAAATATACAACTAAACCTTCACAAATTACATGATCGTGTGCGTGGATCGTTTTTCCCGTGCAACGCACGGGCATTTTTACTATTACTAGTTACTAGTTACTATTACTAGTCTTTTCCTAATCTCTCCCTAATAATAAAGCACAGATTGGGTCTCCGGATTTACTGTCGTGGCTTTTTTGCAAAAAGTCCATGTACCTTTTAGTATTCAACCCGCAGTCACGTCCTAATTGAATAACGATTCGTGATCAAAAAAAGTGTCCCGAGCATATGCTGCATCGCCCCTGCCGCTTGGCCTTGCTCAGCACCGGCGCAGCCCACCCCGCCGCCTGACCTCGCCTCGCACCGGAGGCGACCACCACCATCCTCGCCGCTCCCTCCCCTCCCCTCCCCCAGCCCAATCTAGATGTCTAACCTGCCCCCTCCCATCTCTGAGCATAGCATGCTCCGTCGGCGGCGGCGGCAGCGGCGGCTCCTTCTGGCCGGATTGAGGCGCGGAGACCCATGCTCCTCTCATCTGGTTGGATCGCCTCCTCCGGTAGGATCTCCTCTCCGAGCTGGATGTTGAGCACGATATCCCTGCTCTATGGATCGCCTCCCCTCATACGGTCACCCCGACGCGGCGACCCTGCATCCTGAGACCACCAACGCCGCCTCCTTCGACCACGGGAAGGAACCTAGATGCACGTCATGGATGAGGTCGGGGCAACCTCCCCCACAGGCCAGTTTATATCAAATTAAGCTTTCTATTTTCTTCGAATCTTTAGTTTTGCAGATTAGTTTTGTCGATGACGGCAAGGTGTTTGATGGAAATCCAACCTGACTGTACGCTTGCTATGTAGATATTTTATATGTCCACAAGGCATTTGATGACAATCCAAACAGGTATTTGATTATTCTCATATGACTCTCAATGTTATGACTAGATTAGTTCATCTAACTAATCATGTTCAGGTTTTTTAGGCACTGTATGTTATCCCTAACCAATTGCAGAGGTTGCAGTACAAACATGTAGGATACAGATGCATTCTATAGTGTTCTTCATGATGGCTGTACTGACGGATATGATTGCCCTTGTCTAAATACTAAGATCCAACTTTACATGCAGGTGAGGAATTAGTAATCTTCTTTCGCATGTCTTTGTCTTCTTTACCACTTCAAATTTGTTTCCACTTTCTGCAGTCGTACCCATGCCAATTTGTTGGAGCAGAGATCATCTGACTTAACTGAGTCTAAGTCAGAGGGATGTCCATCCATGCCGCATCGGACGACAATGAAATCTAGAGAGGCTCTATGGCTCAGGTCGCCACGAAACCAGTGGCCCATCCGGCTCCTTGTGACACAAGTGAAGAAACAACATGCAAGGTGTACAGAAACAGCGTGGGATCGACCAGAACGATACCGCCTGGGCCGGATGGTACGCGTTGCTCTGCTCGTGACCTCATGTAAATATCAATAGTCCGCCTTTCTCTTGTCATCTTCCACACGAATAAGAACACTGGAATTGATTGAACCCCCACCATCTAATTTCGTTGGAACTTGATCAATTTCCCTTTTTCTCACGGAAAAAGCATCTGATTGAACTTGATCAAATATCCTTTTTTTTCTTATAGAAGAAGCAACTGAGATGGAATTATGGAAGAAGAGGCTAACACCACACACATCCAGATTCCAGTAAGTACATATATATTATTATTCCAAGTACATTCACTTTGGCACAAGTTCAATATTTTGTCATCCAGAGCAACAATTCAAGTTTTGTGCTATTCAGTCGTGTTAATTCTGGATATTTTTGGATTTGGTTATGTTCTGGGTTCCATTAGTTCAATTATGGGCAATAGTGGCCATTTAGTTCCGTTCAAGTTCAGTTCTGGGTGCCAGCAATAGTTGTCATTTAATTTAGTTCAAGTTTAGTTTTCGCTGCCATTTAGTTCAATTCAGTTAGGAGCAACAATTGACATTCAGTTCATTTCAGAATTCTGCATATGTACTTCTGTCCAATTCTGCACTTACACAAAGCTTACTGGAACACTCATTTACTCATAACATTCAAGCAAACACTGAAAATTTTTACCATTAATTTTGTTCTTACAGATGTACAAGTAGCAACTGCAATTCCTATTCAGTCGTAACAATAATATTTAGTGATCTCAATTTTCATGCCATGCTGAATTAAATTCAGCTAACATCAGCGATTTAGTTGGACGCTTCCTGCACTTTCAACTTTATAAAATGATTGTTTGCGATCAGCAACTCATTAGACGGCGGTGGCAGTGGCGTGATTGGCCCACTTGAACACAAACCACAGGACGTCAACAACACAGGGCCTATGGAACCTTGTCCTCTGGTCCAACCATTGCTTCTCCTCGTGACACCTGTGGTCTACGGTGACAGGGCCTTGGCTGGCGGCTAATGCCACGAGGCCTCGGAGCCGGACTTGTGCTCCTCCTCTTGGGAAGTCGTCGCCAGTGCGGTGGCCCTGAAGCCGGTTGGACGCGTCTTGTGTGCGCTAGGGCAGTGGCATCGCAGAGGATGAAACCAACACTGGTTGAGAGCGGCCTCGATGGTGTGGTGTAGCTGACCACGACCGTGGGGATGGGCGTGCCGGACGCGTGAATGGAAACGGTGAGTCCATGCCGGACCCTCCTTTGGTGAGCGAACAACGACGACAAGTGTAGGGGAACTCAAGAAAGGAGGGTTTTTTCAGAGCTGGAGCGCCACTTTCCCTCTCCCTTCCATTGGACTGGGTTGCATCATGCTTTTGGGCCGATCCTGCTCTGTGTTTCCACGGGCTCCACCTGCTGTCGTGGATGCGCAAAGAATGGGATACACACATCCAACAAATTGTATGCAAGTAACATGAGCCTTCTACTTTTCAGTTTTTTCCCTGCTTTGATGCTGATTATCCTTTTCTATATGCAGTCGCTAGGCGCTTGGTACTACAACTTCTACATGTCGACGACTTTGGACAATAAAGGTGAGGCCCTTTGTATCTCGATGGCAACTCTACAACGGATGTTTTGCTTTCAGGCATATGTAATTACACCACTTTGATTGCCGACTGTCTTCGACAGCGACGATGCTCTACCTGGGCGTGGTCTAACTCTACCTCGGCCAGGTGTGGTGCCACGAGGAAGCACCCAAGGTACATGTGTGTGTGTGCGCGCGCGCAAATATAGATTAACTACAGATAAGTACTTCGGTCCCATCAGTCGCCACCAAGTAAATCAGCAGCAGCCAGTAGTAGAAGAATTCGGTTTGACATTTGATTTATGCTGGGTAATTTGAGGTGTGCCTGTTGGTTATGCCATTTATCTTTTTTCTGTCAAGCAATTGTTTTCTATTGCTGTGATAGGCCTGAATCAGTTTTTGTTTTTTGTATACACCGAGATGAAGCTGAAAGTTATGACGATCAGATCAAACACCAAAAGTTGTAACTCGGATATACCATGATATTTTGAATGGTGTGCTACCTTAATAGCTTTCAGTGGTATGTTGTCTGTTCAATTCCGAAAATAAGATTTGTGGTAGGTTGACCTGTTGACAGCTTTCAATGCTACTGTATGTTGTTTGTTCAACTCCGGTCACCGAAGCTGAATTTCCATACAAAACCAAGATTTGTTCTAGGTAATTATTTAGGCACCAAGCAACAAGTCCATGGATTTAAAATATGCACACAACGACAAACATTTGTGTGGATTTTCTGTAGGTGTCTCTGTTGACCTGCATGTTTGCCTGATGAGTGAAACATAAGTGATTCCAGTTCTACATATATGTAACATGCTATTTTTGTTGGCTTATATTAAAATGGGAACCGGGTAAGTTTCTGCAAATGTATTCTTTTGGTTGTTTTGTGTCATTTGTATCCCGGTCAACAACTTGAGAGATTTACTTTGAGTAAATTCATGGTCTGAACTGGCTGTAGTATTCATTGATCAAATAATTGTCGTCTAACGAGTGTTATTGATAAAGGAGGAGCTTGAGAAAATGAAGGTAACTATGAAGCTTCCTCTATACATGATGAAGTGGGCGAATGCGAAATACAACAGGAGTTAGAGAAAGGCACACCTTGCACTTATCGTTTCCTGAGTGCCAAAGAAAGGCTCACTGAAAGTATCAAATTTATTTAATGCGAGGTAGTGACAAGCTTTAGAGTTCAACCTTTTAGTGGAGTGCTTTTATGCATATAATCTTAATATAATTCATAATTGTAAATAATGGGAAGCAAACAGTGGTACATACATTGTATGCATTGTGAAAGAAAATATTTTTATAATCGTGCTTGTGTTTAACAAGAATTGGTAGAAACAATTATGTTTTAATTTTAATGAATATATATTACACCTTTTGTATAAACTAAGTCATATTGTCGCACTATCATTTTCTTTCCTTTTGTTTGTTGGTTCACCTTTTTTCTCCCGTTGCAACGCACGGGCTATTTTGCTAGTAATAATAAAGTACAGATTGACTCCTTGGGTTCATCATCACAATACAATTTCTTTCTGTGAATTTACGCTTTCAGTTTGAATTTAAAACATATACGCGAGGTGGTACTAAAACCGTTTCATTCGATCACGTTCGCTGCGTTCCTACTAACTTCAGTCTGCTAGTTGGGCCGTTGGGCCAGCTTGAGTACAACACGAGAAAGGAAAACATTCACATCCACTTGGGCCCGTCCAAAAAAAGTTTCATACGTAGTCATCCTGTCCACGGCCTTACGATCTTCTGATTTTTGTTTCTGCTCCAGTCAGTTTCTGATAAAAAACGGAGGAGCGTTCCTTCTTAGACTCGCTAGCGTGTTTGTGTCCGGCTTCTTCACCAAGTTATATTAGGCCAGCGGACCCTGGAAGCACAATAGATCTTAAAAGTGGATTCAAAAGCCACCAGCGATAGCCTGCACCTTCAGATTTTGTTGGAAAGCTTAGACGGCCGACACGTTAGAAACCTACGGAAAGGCATGATAGGGGTTATGGGGCGTTGGGGAAGAGGGGGCTTGCATGGCAGGAACCCTGAACCGCTGCGGCCCGGCGCCGTGACGGGCAAGATGGAGCTCAGGTTTGGGGGAGGATCCGGTTGCGATCACAGTCGGAGGAGGAGCGGAGGACCATCCATGGCCGCAGTGGCGAATCCACCGCACGTCACTGCGTCCGTCGTTAATCGGCTTGAACATAGCCGCGCGTCCAGCTCTCCATCGCCACCATCCTACTGTTCGCACATGAACAGTTGCAGCTGCCATGTAGTTCCGTGTTGCCTCCTACCTGTCGGCTCGCGTACGGCGCGCCGAGAAAAAGCTGCCTCACATGCGGTTCACCTTGAGAACCAGGTATGCGAGGACTAGGCAATGCTGCAGACGATAGCATGCCTCACCGGGTGTCTTGAACGCACACTCACACCATGGCCAGGTGGGGGGGGGGGGCAGTGTCCGACGCGAGCCTCTTCGATTCCTGGCACCTTCTTCTCCTTCGCGTGCACGGATGGTGCCCGCCCGCCATGGTCGTTGAGGGAGTCCTGGATTTGGGGGTCTCCGTGTTGGAAATATGCCCTAGAGGCAATAATAAATTGGTTATTATTATATTTCCTTGTTCATGATAATCGTTTATTATCCATGCTAGAATTGTATTGATAGGAAACTCAGATACATGTGTGGATACATAGACAACACCATGTCCCTAGTAAGCCTCTAGTTGACTAGCTCATTGCTCAACAGATGGTTATGGTTTCCTAACCATGGACATTGGATGTCGTTGATAACGGGATCACATCATTGGGAGAATGATGTGATGGACAAGACCCAAATAAATGATAATGCATATAAACTTGAGCTACCTGTAGATTTTGGGGTTAGTCCCACTTTTAACATTGCAGATTTGAAGCCTTATTTGGGTGAGGAAGATGCGCTTCCGTCGAGGACGACTTCATTTCAAGAAGGGGAGGATGATGAGGACATCAATACCATTGTTACACCCACAGCCCCTACTGTTACATATACTGGACCAATTACTAGAGCTCGCGCACGCCAATTAAATTACCAGGTACTTTCGTTTCTTGGTAATGATTCTAATGTTCATGAGATTATGATGCTGCCTAAATTGGATACATTTGTTTTGCTTACAAATGAAGGGCCTAGCTTGGAGAAGGATGAACATTGGAGCAAGAACACGCATGGAGTTGATGGCATACACAAGGGGATCAAGAACGGAGTTACAAGTGATGATTTCAGGACTTTGAAGCCGCCATAAGGAGTGCATGAAGCCTTGGACGAAATATACAAGATGACCACTTCATAATATTTGTCCATAGGCTATTCTAGGTGCTGCGTCACCTTATTAATGGGCCAGGCCCATGTAATTTCGAAATACTTAAGTATAGGCTATTTTTAGAGTCCGTATGTGTGGGGAAACAAGAGTTAGGGTTGGTTTCGGACCCCACCCTCAAGGGCCACGAAATTCCCCCCCTCTTCCTCCATATATACAGCCCTTAGGGCGTCGTTTAGACTTTGGGTTTTGTTTAGATTAAAAGTTCGCCATAGCTGCAACTTCGCGTACTTCGTTTGTGTCCAACGACCAGACCAAGACGTCACAGAACCCCACCTTGATCAATAAAGCTTTCATCTTATATTCGCAATATCCAGATTGCAATCTCAGTTTCTTGCTTGTTCTTCGTTTGCTCGCAGGAAACAGACCCTCGTGGTCAGGTTGATCGTGCTCCAGCGTGGTCAATAACCCTCGGAAGTTGGTTTAGCGATTGCTAAGGCGCGACGTCTCGCACGTTCGTAGTCGGATCGTCAAGGTCGACTCCCACAGAAAACGATAGCCACCATCTCATCGAAACATCGGGACACCTTAGCCTCTATCAAGTGGTATCAGATTTCCAGGTTGCTCGGTGAGATTTTACAGTTTTTCGTAGATTAGATCGAGTCTGTTCTTCATACCTACAGTCCACGAAACAGCCACAAATTTTTTTTTAGGGTTAGTTCATCATATCCGAACCAATCTGAGCCTTTGCATAATCTTTTTAGGGTTTTTGCTTTGTTGAATTTGCGGTTGCATCGTCGTGTCAAGTTGCTGGTCTTAGAGTCTAGTCTTTTAGAGTTTCGAGTTCTGGTCATAAGTTGTCACGCCACCGCCGCACCATCATCATCGCCCATCTACCACTTTTGCTAATCCGCCACCGCTTTGAATCCATATTCATATACCACCACCAATCCGTATCCATATACCACCACCAATCTGTATCCATATACCACCACCAATCTGTATTCATATACCACCACCGCTACCATATACCACCACCGCTGCCATATACCAGAACCATATATCCACCACCAATCCGAGTTCTTCTCATATTAGGTTTGTCCTTGAGATCAATCTAAATTCCGATTCGTGTTTCCTTGCCTGCGTAGGTCTCGGGAAAAAAAGAGAGTCTGGAGACCCCCGGGCAGTTTTTAGGCCAAAATTTTCACGGGCAATTTTTTTCCCTATCCTATTTTTAGGCTTTTCTGAGTCTTTTGAGCCACGTGCCATCATAGTGATTTTTTGTCGCACTTTTTCGTCGTCGCTGCCCTAATTTCCGAAAAAAAAGTGAAAAAAAAATTTCGTGCCCATCCTATCAGTTTGACGAGGGAAGAGTTTTGAGACACTCGCCATTATAGTGATTTTTCGCAAAAAAAAAGAGGAGCGCAAAAAAAAGGAGCGCAAAAAAAGAGAGCGAAAAAAAGAGTTCCAGAGTGTGCTTTTCCCTTATACGTGCAGCGCCGTGATTTTGTTAGTGTTCTAGGCTCGCGTCTCTAGCACGGTCTAGCCTAGGACCAGCACAGTACCGTCGTTGAGCGTTTATTCAACTTTGCATCTCTGAATTGATTATTGCTGACCCTTTTTGCTACCATACTATAAGCCTTCCCAGCTCCACATACATCTACGTCGTGCGTTTGACTCTCCCTGGCAATCGCTCTATCCAAGCTTTTGAGAGTTTTGACTATAACGGTTGCCGATCACCGCCTGCTGCTGGGTAAGAACTGGTAAGAATTTGATATTTGCTTGACGGATTTGTGACACCCGCCACCACCACCACTTGTTAGTAGTCTGTAGGATCATATTCTTGTGTGTTCTATTGCTGCTAACCATGCCAGGATCACAATTCGACGAGACTGACTGGGAGAACTTGACGAACAAGGAGCTTCATGATACGTTTCAGTAAATGATGAGTGTACAGGTGCAAGATGTGATAAACAGATTTGAAGAGGCCATGGAGAAGATAGATGGCATGGAGAAGACGTTTGAAACAAAGCTCGATAACAAGTTTGCTGAATTGCTTTCGCGTTTTCCACCACCACCACCGGCTGCTCCTGCCGCACCTCTGCAACAACAGCAACAACACCGACTACCTCCACGTCGGGAAACAGCCCTCCGCTGAGCGAGCCGTGTCCCTCTTCAGACGGGCCAAACTGCTGGTGCTGCTGTTGATACTTCTATGGCTCCTACTGCTGATGTGGAGGAGGATGATTATGTGGGAGATTATGAGGATGAGGTTGATCAAAATCAGAACTACGTGCCACCACCAGCACAGCAACCACCAGGTCGTCCACATGCAAATAATGGCAATGGTAGGGCTCACCCTCAGGTACGAGATCATGACCATCTCCCTAAACTAAAATTGAATATTCCACCATTTGAGGGTAGATATGTTCCTGATATATATCTTACTTGGGAGTTAGAAACTGAACAACGATTTACATGTTTACAATATCCCGAGGAGAGACGTGTTCCTGCTGCTGTTTGTGCTTTCATTAGTTTTGCATGTGTTTGGTGGTCTGAGCATTGTAGATTATATCCTATTCCGGCTACTTGGGCTGCTTTGAAAACTGCAATGCGTACTCCTTGGGTTCCACCATATTATCAACGTGAATTACTTCAAAAATTGCAGCGCTTAAGACAGGGAAAAAATTATGTAGAAGAATATTATCAGGAATTACAAACTGGCATGATTAGATGTGGTATTGTTGAGGAGAATGAAGCTATGCTTGCACGTTTTATGGGTGGATTAAATAGAGAGATTCAGACGATTCTAGAGTATAAGGAGTATACTAATATCACTCGTTTATTCCATCTTGCTTGTAAAGCTGAACGTGAAGTGCAGGATCGACAGGCATTGGCGCGGACTAACTTTTCTGCAGGTCGACCTTCATCATGGACACCACGTGCATCATCTACTTCCACACGTTCTGCTACACCGGCCCCTCCATCGGCTGCCACCTCCAACCGTGATACAATAAAGCAGGCACAATCACCACTATCTGCCAAGAGCACACCTTCTGGGCCTGCAAAGAGCCCTTCTTCATCCATGGCATCAACAGGGCAAACACATGATATTATTTGTCGACGTTGCAAGGGTGGAGGTCATTATGCGAGAGAATGCCCATCTAAGCGTGTGATGATTGTTACTGAGGATGGTGGGTATGAGTCCGCTAGTGACTATGATGAGGAGACTTTGGCTCTTATTACACGTGACGAACACGGTGGAGACGATTCTGATCATGAGACGCAATACATGGCTCCTGAAGATGCTGACAGGTATGAATGTTTAGTTGCTCAACGTGTTTTGAGTGTGCAGGTTACACAAGCTGAGAAAAATCAGAGGCATAATTTGTTCCATACAAAGGGAGTTGTGAAGGAACGTTCTGTTCGCGTGATCATAGATGGAGGGAGCTGCAATAACTTGGCTAGCATGGAGATGGTGGAGAAGCTATCTCTCACCACAAGACCACATCCACATCCTTACTACATCCAATGGTTCAACAACAGCGGCAAGGTTAAGGTAACACGTACTGTTCATGTGCATTTTAGTATCTCTACATATGCTGATTATGTTGATTGTGATGTGGTACCTATGCAAGCATGTTCCTTATTACTTGGTAGACCATGGCAATTTGATAAAAATTCTGTGCACCATGGTAGAAACAATCAGTATACTCTTGTTCATAACGATAAAAATATTACTTTGCTTCCTATGACTCCTGATTCCATTTTGAAAGATGATATTATAGAGCTAATAAAGCAAACCAGGAGACAAATAAGAGTGAAAATCAGATTGTGGCAAAAGAATTTGAGCACCAAATGAAGCCTAATAATAAACCATCTACTGTTGTTTCTGAAATTAAATTGAAAAGTGCATGTTTACTTGCCACCAAATCTGATATTGATGAGATAGATTTCAGCAAATCTGTTTGCTATGCTTTTGTGTGCAAAGAGGCATTATTTTCATTCGAGGACGTGCCTTCCTCTTTGCCCCCTGCTGTCACTAACATTTTGCAGGAGTTCGCTGACGTCTTTCCACAAGACGTGCCACCGGGATTACCACCTATTCGAGGGATTGAGCATCAAATTGACTTAATTCCCGGTGCTTCGCTACCCAACCGTGCACCATACCGTACCAATCCAGAGGAGACGAAGGAGATTATGCGTCAAGTACAAGAACTGCTCGACAAAGGTTATATACGCGAATCCCTTAGTCCTTGTGTTGTTCATATCATTTTAGTGCCGAAAAAGGATGGTACGTCGCGTATGTGCGTTGATTGTAGAGGCATTAATAATATTACTATTCGTTATCGTCATCCTATTCCTAGGCTAGATGATATGCTTGATGAATTGAGTGGCTCTACAATATTCTCCAAAGTTGATTTGCGTAGTGGATACCATCAAATTCGTATGAAATTGGGTGATGAATGGAAAACAGCATTTAAAACTAAGTTTGGATTATATGAGTGGTTAGTCATGCCTTTTGGGTTAACTAATGCACCTAGTACTTTCATGAGGTTAATGAACGAAGTTTTACGTGTTTTCATTGGAAGATTTGTGGTAGTTTACTTTGATGACATATTGATTTATAGCAAATCTTTGGAGGAACATTTGGAACATTTACGTGCTGTTTTTATTGCTCTACGTGATGCACGTTTGTTTGGAAACCTTGGAAAGTGCACCTTTTGCACCGACCGAGTATCTTTTCTTGGCTATGTTGTTACTCCACGGGGAATTAAAGTTGATAAAGCCAAGATTGAAGCTATTGAGAGTTGGCGCAGCCCAAAACGGTCACACAAGTGAGGAGTTTCCTTGGCCTCGCTGGTTTCTATAGGCGTTTTGTGAGAGATTTCAGCATCATTGCTGCACCTCTCAACGAGCTTACAAAGAAGGATGTGCCTTTTGTTTGGGGTACCGCATAGGAAGAAGCCTTCACGGTATTGAAAAATAAGTTGACACATGCTCCTTTACTCCAACTTCCTAATTTCAATAAGACTTTTGAGCTTGAATATGATGCTAGTGGAATTGGATTAGGAGGTGTGTTATTACAAGATGGAAAACCTGTTGCATACTTTTCTGAAAAATTGAGTGGGCCTAGTCTGAACTATTCTACTTATGATAAAGAATTATATGCTCTTGTTCGGACCTTAGAAACATGGCAACATTATTTATGGCCCAAGAAATTTGTTATACATTCTGATCATGAATCTTTGAAACACATTAAAAGTCAAGCAAAACTGAACCGTAGACATGCTAAATGGGTTGAATTCATTGAGACTTTCCCTTATGTCATTAAACACAAGAAGGGTAAAGAAAATGTTATTGTTGATGCCTTGTCTCGTCGTTATACTATGCTTTCACAACTTGACTTTAAAATATTTGGTTTGGAGACCATCAAAGATCAATATGTTCATGATGCTGAATTTAAAGATGTATTATAGAATTGTAAGGAAGGGAGAACTTGGAACAAGTTCGTTCTTAACGATGGATTTGTGTTTCGTGCTAACAAGCTATGCATTCCAGCTAGCTCCGTTCGTCTTTTGTTGTTGCAGGAGGTGCATGGAGGAGGATTAATGGGACACTTTGGCGTCAAGAAGACGGAGGATATACTTGCTACACATTTCTTTTGGCCAAAGATGAGACGGGATGTTGAGCGTTTTGTTGCTCGCTGCACTACATGTCAAAGAGCTAAGTCACGACTCAATCCTCATGGTTTATATATGCCTTTGCCTGTACCTAGTGTTCCTTGGGAGGATATATCTATGGACTTTGTTTTAGGTTTACCTCGAACAAAGAAGGGGAGGGATAGCATATTTGTTGTCGTGGATAGGTTCTCGAAAATGGCACACTTTATACCATGTCATAAAAGCGATGATGCTGTTAATGTTGCTGATTTGTTCTTTCGTGAAATTATTCGCTTACATGGTGTGCCAAATACTATTGTTTCAGATCGTGATACTAAATTTCTTAGCCACTTTTGGAGATGTTTATGGGCTAAGTTGGGGACTAAGCTGCTTTTTAGTACTACTTGTCACCCCCAAACTGATGGACAAACTGAAGTAGTCAATAGAACATTGTCTACTATGCTTAGGGCTGTTTTGAAGAATAACAAAAAAATGTGGGAAGAATGCTTGCCTCATATTGAATTTGCTTATAATCGTTCATTGCATTCTACTACTAAGATGTGCCCTTTTGAAATTGTTTATGGTTTCCTACCTCGTGCACCTATTGATTTGTTGCCTCTTCCATCTTCAGAGAAGGTTAATTTTGATGCTAAAGAACGTTCTGAATTGATTTTAAAAATGCATGAGTTAACTAAGGAAACATTGAGCGTATGAATGCTAAATATAAACTTGCTGGAGATAAGGGTAGAAAACATGTTGTGTTTGCGCCTGGAGATCTTGTTTGGTTACATTTGCGTAAAGATAGATTTCCTAATCTGCGCAAATCAAAGCTAATGCCACGTGCTGATGGTCCTTTTAAGGTGTTAGAGAAAATAAATGATAATGCATATAAACTTGAGCTACCTGTAGATTTTGGAGTTAGTCCCACTTTTAACATTGTAGATTTGAAGCCTTATTTGGGTGAGGAAGATGCGCTTCCGTCGAGGACGACTTCATTTCAAGAAGGGGAGGATGATGAGGACATCAATACCATTGTTACACCCACAACCCCTACTGTTACATATACTGGACCAATTACTAGAGCTCGCGCACGCCAATTAAATTACCAGGTACTTTCGTTTCTTGGTAATGATTCTAATGTTCATGAGATTATGATGCTGCCTAAATTGGATACATTTGTTTTGCTTACAAATGAAGGGCCTAGCTTGGAGAAGGATGAATATTGGAGCAAGAAAACGCATGGAGTTGATGGCATACGCAAGGGGATCAAGAACGGAGTTACAAGTGATGATTTCAGGACTTTGAAGCCGCCATAAGGAGTGCATGAAGCCTTGGACGAAATATACAAGATGACCACTTCATAATATTCGTCCATAGGCTATTCTAGGTGCTGCGTCACCTTATTAATGGGCCAGGCCCATGTAATTTCGAAATACTTAAGTATAGGCTATTTTTAGAGTCCGTATGTGTGGGGAAACAAGAGTTAGGGTTGGTTTCGGACCCCACCCTCAAGGGCCACGAAATTCCCCCCCTCTTCCTCCATATATACAGCCCTTAGGGCGTCGTTTAGACTTTGGGTTTTGTTTAGATTAAAAGTTCGCCATAGCTGCAACTTCGCGTACTTCGTTTGTGTCCAACGACCAGACCAAGACGTCACAGAACCCCACCTTGATCAATAAAGCTTTCATCTTATATTCGCAATATCCAGATTGCAATCTCAGTTTCTTGCTTGTTCTTCATTTGCTCGCAGGAAACAGACCCTCGTGGTCAGGTTGATCGTGCTCCGGCGTGGTCAATAACCCTCGGAAGTTGGTTTAGCGATTGCTAAGGCGCGACGTCTCGCACGTTCGTAGTCGGATCGTCAAGGTCGACTCCCACAGAAAACGATAGCCACCATCTCATCGAAACATCGGGACACCTTAGCCTCTATCAGAGGACGTCTAACTTGTTTTTGCAGCATATGCCTTGTGATGTGATATGGCCAAAAGGATGTGATGATTGATATATGTGATGTATGAGATTGATCATGTTCTTGTAATAGGAATCATGACTTGCATGTCGATGAGTATGACAACCGGCAGGAGCCATAGGAGTTGTCTTAATTTATTTATGACCTGCGTGTCAACATAAAACATTATGTAATTACTTTACTTCATTGCTAAAGCGTTAGCCATAGTAGTAGAAGTAATAGATGACGAGACAACTTCAAGAAGACACGATGATGGAGATCATGGTGTCATGCCGGTGACAACGATGATCATGGAGCCCCGAAGATGGAGATCAAAAGGAGCAAAATGATATTGGCCATATCATGTCACTATTTGATTGCATGTGATGTTTATCATGTTTTACATCTTATTTGCTTAGAACGACGGTAGCTGAAATAAGATGATCCCTCGCAATAATTTCAAGGAAAGTGTTCCCCCTAACTGTGCACCGTTGCGAAGGTTCGTTGTTTCGAAGCACCACGTGATGATCGGGTGTGATAGATTCTAACGTTCGAATACAATGGGTGTAAGCCAGATTTACACAGCAAAAACACTTAGGTTGACTTGACGAGCCTAGCATGTATAGACATGGCCTCGGAACACGGAAGACCGAAAGGTCGAGCATGAGTCGTATAGAAGATACGACCAACATGAAGATGTTCACCGATGTTGACTAGTCCATCTCACGTGATGATCGGACACGGCCTAGTTGACTCGGATCATGTTTCACTTAGATGACTAGAGGGATGTCTATTTGAGTGGGAGTTCATTAGATGAACTCAATTATCATGAACATAGTCTAAATTGTCTTTGTAAATATGTTGTAGATAAATAGCTCACGTTGTAGCTCCCTATTTCAATACGTTCCTAGAGAAAGATTAAGTTGAAAGATATTGTAAGCAATGATGTGGACTGGGTCCGTAGTCCGAGGAGTGTCCTCACTGCTACACAGAAGGCTTACGTCTTTGATGCACCACTCGATGTGCAAACCCCTACAACATCGTCTGTGGATGTTGTGAACACCTGACAGACACGTCCTGATGACTACTTGATAGTTCAGTGCACCATACTTTACGGCTTAGAATCGGGATTCCAATGACGTTTTAAATGCCATAGAACATATGAGATGTTCCAAGAGATGAAATTGGGATTTCAGGCTCATGCCCGTGTTGAGAGGTGTGAGACCTCTGACAAGTTCTTTAGCCAACAAGATGGAGGAGAATAGCTCAGCTAGTGAGCATGTGCTCAGAATGTCTGGGTGCTACAATCACTTAAATCAAGTGGGAGATAAACTTCCAGATAAGATAGTGATTGATAGAGTTCTCTAGCCACTATCACTAAGCTACTAGATCTTTGTGATGAACTATGACATGCAAGGGATGGAGTTGATCCCGGAGCTGTTCGCGGTGCTTAAGACCGTAAAGGGTAGAAATCAAGAAGGAGCATCAAGTGTTGATGGTTTAACAAGACCACTGGTTTCAAGAAGAGCAAGGGCTAGAAGGGAAACTTCATGGATGGTAAACCAGTTGCCGCTCCAGTGAAGGAACCCAAGGTTGAACCCAAACCCGAGACTAAGTGCTTCTATTGTAAGGGGAACGGTCACTGGTAGCAGAATTACCCCAAATGCATGGTAGATAATAAGGCTGGCAACTTCAAAGTTTATACGTGTCATTAATGTGTACCTCACTAGTACTCCTGGTAGCACTTGGGTATTGGATACCGGTTCAGTTACTATTCTTGGTGACTTGAAGCAAAAGCTACGGACTAAACGGAGACTAGCTGAGGGCGAGGTGACGATGTGTGTTGGAAGTGTTTCCAAAGTTGATGAGATCACCATCGCACGCTCCATCTGCCTTCGGGATTAGTATTGAACCTGGATAAATGTTATCAGGTGTCTACGTTGAGCATAAATATGATTAGATCGTGTTCATTGCAATACGGTTATTCATTTAAGTTAGAGAATAATGGTTATTCTATTTACATGAATAATACCTTTCATGGTCATGCACCCTATGTGAATGGTTCATTGAATCTCGATTGTGGTAATACACATGTTCACGCCAAAAGATGTAGAGTTAATAATGATAGTACCACTTTCTTGTGGCACTGCCGCTTAGGTCATATTGGCATAAAGATGCATGAAGAAACTCCATGTCGATGGATGTTTGGAGTCACTTGATTTTGAATCGCTTGACACACGCAAGCCATGCCTCATGGGCAGGATGACTAAGACCCCGTTTTTAGGTACAATGAAACGGGCAAGTGACTTGTTGGAAATCATACATGCTGATGCGTGTGATCCAATGAGAATTGAAGCGTGCGGTGGATATCGCTATTTTCTCATATTCACTGACGATTTGAGTAGATATAGGTATATTTGCTTAATGAAGCACAAGTCTGAAATGTTTGAAAAGTTCAAGCGATTTCAGAGTGAAGTTAAGAATCATCATAACAAAAAGATCATGTTCCTACGATCTGATCAAAAGGAGATTTTCTGAGTTATGAGTTTTGAAGGAAATATGCCCTAGAGGCAATAATAAAGTTATTATTTATTTCCTTATAATCATGATAAATGTTTATTATTCATGCTAGAATTGTATTAACCGGAAACATAATACATGTGTGAATACATAGACAAACAAAGTGTCACTAGTATGCCTCTACTTGACTAGCTCTTTAATCAAAGATGGTTATGTTTCCTGACCATGAACAATGAGTTGTTATTTGATTAACGAGGTCACATCATTAGTTGAATGATCTGATTGACATGACCCATTCCATTAGCTTAGCACCCGATCGTTTAGTATGTTGCTATTGCTTTCTTCATGACTTATACATGTTCCTATGACTATGAGATTATGCAACTCCCGTTTACCGGAGGAACACTTTGGGTGCTACCAAACGTCACAACGTAACTGGGTGATTATAAAGGAGCATTACAGGTGTCTCCAAAGGTAGATGTTGGGTTGGCGTATTTCGAGATTAGGATTTGTCACTCCGATTGTCGGAGAGGTATCTCTGGGCCCTCTCGGTAATACACATCACATAAGCCTTGCAAGCTTTACAACTAATATGTTAGTTGTGAGATGATGTATTACGGAACGAGTAAAGAGACTTGCCGGTAACGAGATTGAGCTAGGTATTGGATACCGACGATCGAATCTCGGGCAAGTAACATACCGATGACAAAGGGAACAACGTATGTTGTTATGCGGTCTGACCGATAAAGATCTTCATAGAATATGTAGGAGCCAATATGGGCATCCAGGTCCCGCTATTGGTTATTGACCGGAGACGTGTCTCGGTCATGTCTACATTGTTCTCGAACCCGCAGGGTCCGCACGCTTAAGGTTACGATGACAGTTACATTATGAGTTTATGCATTTTGATGTACCGAAGGTTGTTCGGAGTCCCGGATGTGATCACGGACATGACGAGGAGTCTCGAAATGGTCGAGACGTAAAGATTGATACATTGGAAGCCTATGTTTGGACATCGGAAATGTTCCGGGTGAAATCAGGATTTTACCGAGTTACCGGGAGGTTACCGGAACCCCCCAGAAGCCATATGGGCCTTCATGGGCCTTAGTGGAAAGGAGAAAAGGGCAGCCCAAAGGGGCTGCGCGCCTCCCCCTTCCCCTAGTCCTATTAGGACTAGGAGAGGTGGCCGGCCACCCTTCTCCCTCTTTCCCCCCTTGGGGAATCCTAGTTGGAATAGGATTGGGGGGGGGGGAGTCCTACTCCCGGAAGGAGTAGGACTCCTCCTGCGCCCTCTCTCTGGCCGGCGCCCCCTTCCCCCTTGGCTCCTTTATATACTGAGGTAGAGGCACCCTAGAACACACAAGTTGATCCACGTGATCTATTCCTTAGCCGTGTGCGGTACCCCCTGCCACCATATACCTCGATAATACTGTAGCGGAGTTTAGGCGAAGCCCTGCTGCTGTAGTTCATCAAGATCGTCACCACGCCATCGTGCTGACGAAACTCTACCCCGACACTTTGCTGGATCAGAGTCCGGGGATCGTCATCGAGCTGAACGTGTGCTTGAACTCAGAGGTGCCGTAGTTTCGGTGCTTGATCGGTTGGATCGCGAAGACGTACGACTACTTCCTCTACGCCGTGTCATCGCTTCCGCAGTCGGTCTACGTTGGGTACGTAGACAACACTCTCCCCCTCGTTGCTATGCATCACATGATCTTGCGTGTGTGTAGGAAATTTTTGAAATTACTACGAAACCCAACAGTGGCATCCGAGCCTAGGTTATTTATGTTGATGTTATATGCACGAGTAGAACACAAGTGAGTTGTGGACGATACAAGTCATACTGCCTACCAGCATGTCATACTTTGGTTCGGCGGTATTGTTGGACGAGACGACCCGGACCAACCTTACGCGTACGCTTACGCGAGACCGGTTCCCTCGACGTGCTTTGCACATAGATGGCTTGCGGGCGACTGTCTCTCCAACTTTAGTTGAACCGAGTGTGGCTACGCCCGGTCCTTGCGAAGGTTAAAACGTAGTCTATTTGACAAACTATCGTTGTGGTTTTGATGCATAGGTGAGATTGGTTCTTACTTAAGCCCGTAGCAGCCACGTAAAACATGCAACAACAAAGTAGAGGATGTCTAACTTGTTTTTGCAGGGCATGTTGTGATGTGATATGGTCAAGGCATGATGCTGAATTTTATTGTATGAGATGATCATGTTTTGTAACCGAGTTATCGGCAACTGGCAGGAGCCATATGGTTGTCGCTTTATTGTATGCAATGTAATCGCGATGTAATCGTGGAAGCATAAGATTGGCGAGACGACAACGATGCTACGATGGAGATCAAGGTGTCGCGCCGGTGACGATGGTGATCATGACGGTGCTTCGGAGATGGAGATCACAAGCACAAGATGATGATGGCCATATCATATCACTTATATTGATTGCATGTGATGTTTATCTTTTTATGCATCTTATCTTGCTTTGATTGACGGTAGCATTATAAGATGATCTCTCACTAAAATTATCAAGAAGTGTTCTCCCTGAGTATGCACCGTTGCCAAAGTTCGTCGTGCCCAGACACCACGTGATGATCGGGTGTGATAAGCTCTACGTCCATCTACAACGGGTGCAAGCCAGTTTTGCACACGCAGAATACTCAGGTTAAACTTGACGAGCCTAGCATATGCAGATATGGCCTCGGAACACGGAGACCGAAAGGTCGAGCATGAATCATATAATAGATATGATCAACATAAACGATGTTTACCATTGAAAACTACTCCATCTCACGTGATGATCGGTTATGGTTTAGTTGATTTGGATCACGTAATCACTTAGAAGATTAGAGGGATGTCTATCTAAGTGGGAGTTCTTAAGTAATATGATTAATTGAACTTAAATTTATCATGAACTTAGTACCTGATAGTATCTTGCTTGTTTATGTTGATTGTAGATAGATGGCTCGTGCTGTTGTTCCATTGAATTTTAATGCGTTCCTTGAGAAAGCAAAGTTGAAAGATGATGGTGGCAATTACACGGACTGGGTCCGTAACTTGAGGATTATCCTCATTGCTGCACAGAAGAATTACGTCCTGGAAGCACCGCTAGGTGCCAGGCCTGCTGCTGGAGCAACACCAGATGTTATGAACGTCTGGCAGAGCAAAGCTGATAACTACTCAATAGTTCAGTGTGCCATGCTTTACGGCTTAGAATCGGGACTTAAACGACATTTTGAACGTCATGGGGCATATGAGATGTTCCAGGAGTTGAAGTTAATATTTCAAGCAAATGCCTGAATTGAGAGATATGAAGTCTCCAATAAGTTCTATAGCTGCAAGATGGAGGAGAACAGTTCTGTCAGTGAGCATATACTCAAAATGTCTGGGTATAATAATCACTTGATTCAATTGGGAGTTAATCTTCCGGATGATTGCGTCATTGACAAAATTCTCCAATCACTGCCACCAAGCTACAAGAGCTTCGTGATGAACTATAATATGCAAGGGATGAACAAGACTATTCCCGAGCTCTTCGCAATGCTGAAAACTGCGGAGGTAGAAATCAAAAAGGAGCATCAAGTGTTGATGGTTAACAAAACCACTAGTTTCAAGAAAAAGGGCAAAGGGAAGAAGAAGGGGAACTTCAAAAAGAACGGCAAGCAAGTTGCTGCTCAGGAGAAGAAACCCAAGTCTGGACCTAAGCCTGAAACTGAGTGCTTCTACTACAAGCAGACTGGTCACTGGAAGCGAAACTGCCCCAAGTATTTGGTGGATAAGAAGGATGGCAAGGTGAACAAAGGTATATGTGATATACATGTTATTGATGTGTACCTTACTAGAGCTCGCAGTAGCACCTGGGTATTTGATACTGGTTCTGTTGCTAATATTTGTAACTCGAAACAGGGACTACGGAATAAGCGGGCACTGGCAAAGGACGAGGTGACGATGCGCGTGGGAAACGGTTCCAAAGTCGATGTGATCGCGGTCGACACGCTACCTCTACCTCTACCTTCGGGATTAATATTAGACCTAAATAATTGTTATTTGGTGCCAGCGTTGAGCATGAACATTATATCTGGATCTTGTTTAATGCGAGACGGTTATTCATTTAAATCAGAGAATAATGGTTGTTCTATTTATATGAGTAATATCTTTTATGGTCATGCACCCTTGAAGAGTGGTCTGTTCTAATTGAATCTCGATAGTAGTAATACACATATTCATAATGTTGAAACCAAAAGATGCAGAGTTGATAATGAAAGTGCAACTTATTTGTGGCACTGTCGTTTAGGTCATATCGGTATAAAGCGCATGAAGAAACTCCATACTGATGGACTTTTGGAACCACTTGATTATGAATCACTTGGTACTTACGAACCGTGCCTCATGGGCAAGATGACTAAAACACCGTTCTCCGGTACTATGGAGAGAGCAACAGATTTCTTGGAAATCATACATACCGATGTATGTGGTCCGATGAATATTGAGGCTCGTGGCGGATATCGTTATTTTCTCACCTTCACAGCTGATTTAAGCAGATATGGGTATATCTACTTAATGAAACATAAGTCTGAAACATTTGAAAAGTTCAAAGAATTTCAGAGTGAAGTTGAAAATCATCGTAACAAGAAAATAAAGTTTCTACGATCTGATCGTGGAGGAGAATATTTGAGTTATGAGTTTGGTGTACATTTGAAAAATTGTGGAATAGTTTCGCAACTCACGCCACCTGGAACACCACAGCGTAATGGTGTGTCCGAACGTCGTAATCGTACTTTACTGGATATGGTACGATCTATGATGTCTCTTACTGATTTACCGCTATTGTTTTGGGGTTATGCTCTAGAGACGGCCGCATTCACGTTAAATAGGGCACCATCAAAATCCGTTGAGACGACGCCTTATGAACTGTGGTTTGGCAAGAAACCAAAGTTGTCGTTTCTTAAAGTTTGGGGCTGCGATGCTTATGTGAAAAAGCTTCAACCTGATAAGCTCGAACCCAAATCGGAGAAGTGTGTCTTCATAGGATAGCCAAAGGAAACTGTTGGGTACACCTTCTATCACAGATCCGAAGGCAAGACATTCGTTGCCAAGAATGGATCCTTTCTAGAGAAGGAGTTTCTCTCGAAAGAAGTGAGTGGGAGGAAAGTAGAATTTGATGAGGTAACTGTACCTGCTCCCTTACTGGAAAGTAGTACATCACAGAAAACTGTTTCAGTGACACCTACACCAGTTAGAGAGGAAGCCAATGATAATGATCATGAAACTTCAGATCAAGATACTACTGAACCTCATAGATCAACCAGAGTAAGATCCGCACCAGAGTGGTACGGTAATCCTGTTCTGCAAGTCATGCTACTAGATCATGATGAACCTACGAACTATGAAGAAGCGATGGTGAGCCCAGATTCCGCAAAGTGGCTTGAAGCCATGAAATCTGAGATGGGATCCATGTATGAGAACAAAGTATGGACTTTGGTTGACTTGCCCGATGATCGGCAAGCAATTGAAAATAAATGAATCTTTAAGAAGAAGACTGACGCCGATGGTAATGTTATTGTCTACAAAGCTCGACTTTTCGCAAAAGGTTTTCGGCAAGTTCAAGGGATTGACTACGATGAGACCTTCTCACCCGTAGCGATGCTTAAGTCCGTCCGAATCATGTTAGCGATTGCCGCATTTTATGATTATGAAATTTGGCAGATGGATGTCAAAACTGCATTCCTGAATGGATTTCTGGAAGAAGAGTTGTATATGATGCAACCGGAAGGTTTTGTCGATCCAAAGGGAGCTAACAAAGTGTGCAAGCTCCAGCGATCCATTTATGGATTGGTGCAAGCCTCTCGGAGTTGGAATAAACGTTTTGATAGTGTGATCAAAGCATTTGGTTTTATACAGACTTTCGGAGAAGCCTGTATTTACAAGAAAGTGAGTGGGAGCTCTGTAGCATTTCTGATATTATATGTGGATGACATATTGCTAATTGGAAATGATATAGAATTTCTGGATAGCATAAAGGGATACTTGAATAAAAGTTTTTCAATGAAAGACCTCGGTGAAGCTGCTTACATATTAGGCATTAAGATCTATAGAGATAGATCAAGACGCTTAATTGGACTTTCACAAAGCACATACCTTGACAAAATTTTGAAGAAGTTCAAAATGGATCAAGCAAAGAAAGGGTTCTTGCCTGTGTTACAAGGTGTGAAGTTGAGTAAGACTCAATGCCCGACCACTGCAGAAGGTAGAGAGAATATGAAAGATGTTCCCTATGCATCAGCCATAGGATCTATCATGTATGCAATGCTATGTACCAGACCTAATGTGTGCCTTGCTATAAGTTTAGCAGGGAGGTACCAAAGTAATCCAGAAGTGGATCACTGGACAGCGGTCAAGAACATCCTGAAATACCTGAAAAGGACTAAGGATATGTTTCTCCTATATGGAGGTGACAAAGAGCTCACCGTAAAAGGTTACGTTGATGCAAGCTTTGACACTGATCCAGACGATTCTAAATCGCAAACCGGATACGTGTTTACATTAAACGGTGGAGCTGTCAGTTGGTGCAGTTCTAAACAAAGCGTCGTAGCGGGATCTACATGTGAAGCGGAGTACATAGCTGCTTCGGAAGCAGCGAACGAAGGAGTCTGGATGAAGGAGTTCATATCCGATCTAGGTGTCATACCTAATGCATCGGGTCCAATGAAAATCTTTTGTGACAATACTGGTGCAATTGCCTTGTCAAAGGAATCTAGATTTCACAAAAGGACCAAACACATCAAGAGACGCTTCAACTCCATCCGGGATCTAGTCCAGGTGGGAGACATAGAGATTTGCAAGATACATACGGATCTGAATGTTGCAGACCCGTTGACTAAGCCTCTTCCACGAGCAAAACATGATCAGCACCAAAGCTCCATGGGTGTTAGATTCATTACAGTGTAATCTAGATTATTGACTCTAGTGCAAGTGGGAGACTGAAGGAAATATGCCCTAGAGGCAATAATAAAGTTATTATTTATTTCCTTATAATCATGATAAATGTTTATTATTCATGCTAGAATTGTATTAACCGGAAACATAATACATGTGTGAATACATAGACAAACAAAGTGTCACTAGTATGCCTCTACTTGACTAGCTCTTTAATCAAAGATGGTTATGTTTCCTGACCATGAACAATGAGTTGTTATTTGATTAACGAGGTCACATCATTAGTTGAATGATCTGATTGACATGACCCATTCCATTAGCTTAGCACCCGATCGTTTAGTATGTTGCTATTGCTTTCTTCATGACTTATACATGTTCCTATGACTATGAGATTATGCAACTCCCGTTTACCGGAGGAACACTTTGGGTGCTACCAAACGTCACAACGTAACTGGGTGATTATAAAGGAGCATTACAGGTGTCTCCAAAGGTAGATGTTGGGTTGGCATATTTCGAGATTAGGATTTGTCACTCCGATTGTCGGAGAGGTATCTCTGGGCCCTCTCGGTAATACACATCACATAAGCCTTGCAAGCTTTACAACTAATATGTTAGTTGTGAGATGATGTATTACGGAACGAGTAAAGAGACTTGCCGGTAACGAGATTGAGCTAGGTATTGAATACCGACGATCGAATCTCGGGCAAGTAACATACCGATGACAAAGGGAACAACGTATGTTGTTATGCGGTTGACCGATAAAGATCTTCGTAGAATATATAGGAGCCAATATGGGCATCCAGGTCCCGCTATTGGTTATTGATCGGAGACGTGTCTCGGTCATGTCTACATTGTTCTCGAACCCGTAGGGTCCGCACGCTTAAGGTTACGATGATAGTTACATTATAAGTTTATGCATTTTGATGTACCGAAGGTTGTTCGGAGTCCCGGATGTGATCACGGACATGACGAGGAGTCTCGAAATGGTCGAGACGTAAAGATTGATATATTGGAAGCCTATGTTTGGACATCGGAAATGTTCCGGGTGAAATCGGGATTTTACCGGGTTACCGGGAGGTTACCGGAACCCCCCGGAAGCCATATGGGCCTTCATGGGCCTTAGTGGAAAGGATAAAAGGGCAGCCCAAAGGGGCTGCGCGCCTCCCCCCTTCCCCTAGTCCTATTAGGACTAGGAGAGGTGGCCGGCCACCCTTCTCCCTCTTTCCCCCCTTGGGGAATCCTAGTTGGAATAGGATTGGGGGGGAGTCCTACTCCCGGAAGGAGTAGGACTCCTCCTGCGCCCTCTCTCTGGCCGGCGCCCCCCTTCCCCCTTGGCTCCTTTATATACTGAGGTAGAGGCACCCTAGAACACACAAGTTGATCCACGTGATCTATTCCTTAGCCGTGTGCGGTACCCCCTGCCACCATATACCTCGATAATACTGTAGCGGAGTTTAGGCGAAGCCCTGCTGCTGTAGTTCATCAAGATCGTCACCACGCCATCGTGCTAAAGAAACTCTACCCCGACACTTTGCTGGATCAGAGTCCGGGGATCGTCATCGAGCTGAACGTGTGCTTGAACTCGGAGGTGCCGTAGTTTCGGTGCTTGATCGGTTGGATCGTGAAGACGTACGACTACTTCCTCTACATCGTGTCATCGCTTCCGCAGTCGGTCTGCGTTGGGTACGTAGACAACACTCTCCCCCTCGTTGCTATGCATCACATGATCTTGCGTGTGCGTAGGCAATTTTTGAAATTACTACGAAACCCAACAAGTTTGGCAATCACTTAAGACATTGTGGAATTGTTTCACAGTTGTAGCCACCTGGAACACCACAAGGTAATGGTGTGTCCGGACGTCGTAATCAAACCCTATGAGATATGGTGCGATCTATGATGTCTCATACCAATCTACCATTTTCATTTTGAGGTTATGCGTTAGAGACAACTGCATTCACTTTAGATAGGACACCATCTAAGTCCGTTGAGACGACGTCGTATGAACATTGGTTTGGCAAGAAACCAAAGTTGTCGTTTCTTAATGTTTGGGGCTGCGATGCTTAAGGCTTCAGCCGGAGAAGCTCGAACCCAAAGCGGACAAACACATCTTCATAGGATACCCAAAGGTGACAGTTGGGTATACCTTCTATCTCAGATCCGAGGGCAAATTGTTTGTCGCTAAGAACGGGTCCTTTCTCGACAAGGAGTTTCTCTCAAAAGAATTGAGTGGGAGGAAGATAGAACTTGATGAGGTTGTCGAACCTTTATTTCAACCAGAGAATGATGCAACACAGAAAGATGTTTTCTGTGGCACCTACGTCTGTTGAATAGGAAGTTAATGATAGTGATCATGAAGCTCCGGATCAAGTTGCTATCGAACCTCGTAGGTCGACAAGGATATGTACTACTCCTAAGTGGTACGGTAATCCTGTCTTAGACATCATGTTGTTAGACAACAATGAACCTACGATCTATGGAGAAGCGATGGTGGGCCCGTATTCCGACAAATGGTTAGAAGCCATGAAATCCGAGATAGGATTCATATATCAGAACAAAGTATTGACTTTGGTGGACTTGCCCGATGATCGGCAAGCCATTGAGATAAATGGATCTTTAAGAAGAAAACGGACGTGGGCGGTAATGTTACCGTCTATGAAGCTCGACTTGTGGGAAAGAGTCTTTTCACAAGTTCAAGGAGTTGACTACGATGAGAATTTCTCACCGTAGCGATGCTTGAGTCCGTCGGAATCATGATAGCATTAGCTGTATTTTCGATTATGAAATCTAACAGATGGATGTCAAAGCAAGTTTTCTTACCAGTTTTTGTAAGAAAAAGTTGTATGTGATACAATAAAAGGTTTTGTCGATCCTAAGTATGCTAAAAGGTATGCTGGCTCCAACGATCCTTCTATGGACTAGAGCAAGCATCTCGGAATCGGAATATGTGCTTTGATGGAGTGATCAAAGCTTTTAGGTTTATACAATGTTTGCTAGAAACTTGTATTTACAAGAAAGTGAGTGGGAGCACTACAACATTTCTGATAAGTATATGTGGATGACATATTGTTGATCCGAAATGATGTAAAATTTCTGGAAAGCATAAACGGTTGTTTGAAGAGTGATTTTCAAAGGAAGACCTGGATAAAGCTGCTTACATATTGGGCATCAAGATCTATAGAGATAGATCAAGACGCCTGATGATACTTTCAAAGAACGCACACCTTGACATGTTTTTGAAGGAGTTCAAAATAGATCAGTCAAAGAAGGGGTTCTTACCTGAGTTGTAAGGTGTGAAGTTGAGTAAGACTCAAAGATTGACCACGACAGAAGAAAGAGGAAGGACGAAGGTTGTCCCCTATGCTTTTGTCATAGACTCTATACGGTATGCCATGCTGAGTACCGCACCTAATGTGTGCCTTGCCACATGTCTGGTAAGAGGGTATAAAGGTGATCTAGGAGTAGATCACTAGATAGCGGTCAAAATTATCCTTAGAGGAATAAGGAAATGTTTCTCGGTTATGGAGGTGATAAAGAGTTCGACGTAAAGAGTTACATCGATGCAAGCTTAACACCTATCCGGATAGCTCTGAGTAGAGATACCGAATACGTATAATGGAGCAACAATTTGGAATAGCTCCAAGTGGAACGTGGTAGCAGCATCTACGATATGACATAAAGTTTTGCAGAATACATAGGGATCTGAATATGGAAAGACCTGTTGACTACAACCTCTCTCACAAGCATACCATGATCAAACCCAGAACTCTTTGAGTGTTTATCACATAGTGATGTGAACTAGATCATTGAGTCTAGTAGACTCTTGGATGTTGGTCACATGGCGATGTGACTTGTAAGTATTAATCACATGGCGATGTGAACTAGATTATTGACTCTAGTGCAAGTGGGAGACTGTTGGAAATATGCCCTAGAGGCAATAATAAATTGGTTATTATTATATTTCCTTGTTCATGATAATCGTTTATTATCCATGCTAGAATTGTATTGATAGGAAACTCAGATACATGTGTGGATACATAGACAACACCATGTCCCTAGTAAGCCTCTAGTTGACTAGCTCGTTGATCAATAGATGGTTACGGTTTCCTGACCATGGACATTGGATGTCGTTGATAACAGGATCACATCATTAGGAGAATGATGTGATGGACAAGACCCAATCCTAAGCCTAGCACAAAGATCGTGTAGTTCGTATGCTAAAACTTTTCTAATGTCAAGTATCATTTCCTTAGACCATGAGATTGTGCAACTCCCGGATACCGTAGAAGTGCTTTGGGTGTGCCAAACGTCACAACGTAACTGGGTGGCTATAAAGGTACACTACAGGTATCTCCGAAAGTGTCTGTTGGGTTGGCACGAATCGAGACTGGGATTTGTCACTCCGTGTAAACGGAGAGGTATCTCTGGGCCCACTCGGTAGGACATCATCATAATGTGCACAATGTGACCAAGGAGTTGATCACGGGATGATGTGTTACGGAACGAGTAAAGAGACTTGCCGGTAACGAGATTGAACAAGGTATCGGGATACCGACGATCGAATCTCGGGCAAGTACAATACCGCTGGACAAAGGGAATTGAATACGGGATTGATTAAGTCCTTGACATTGTGGTTCATCCGATGAGATCATCGTGGAACATGTGGGAGCCAACATGGGTATCCAGATCCCGTTGTTGGTTATTGACCGGAGAGTTGTCTCGGTCATGTCTGCATGGTTCCCGAACCCGTAGGGTCTACACACTTAAGGTTCGATGACACTAGGGTTATAGGGAATAGATATACGTGGTTACCGAATGTTGTTCGGAGTCCCGGATGAGATCCCGGACATCACGAGGAGTTCTGGAATGGTCCGGATGTAAAGATTTATATATGGGAAGTCCTGTTTTGGTCACCGGAAAAGTTTCGGGTGCTATCGGTAACGTACCGGGACCACCGGGAGGGTCCCGGGGGTCCACCAGGTGGGGCCACCTGCCCCAGAGGGCTGCGTGGGCCAAGTGTGAAGGGGGACCAGCCCCAGGTGGGCTGGTGCGCCCCCCTCACTAGGGCCCAAGGCGAAGAGAGAAGGGAAAAGGGGGAAACCCTAGGCTCAGATGGGCCTAAGGCCCACCTAGTGGTGCGCCCCCCTCTCTCCCCCCTTGGCCGCCCCCTAGATGGGATCTAGGGCTGGCCGCCACCCCTAGGGGTGGAAACCTAGGTGGGGGCACATCCCCTCCCTTTCCCCTATATATAGTGGGGTTTTTGGGCTGCCATAGACACGAGAACATCTCCTTCTTGGCGCAGCCCTACCCCTCTCCCTCCCGTCTCTTGTGGTGCTTGGCGAAGCCCTGCTGGAGTACCACGCTCCTCCACCACCACCACGCCGTCGTGCTGCTGCTGGATGGAGTCTTCCCCAACCTCTCCTTCTCCCCTTGATGGATCAAGGCGTAGGAGACATCATCGGGCTGTACGTGTGTTGAACACGGAGGTGTCGTCCGTTCGGCACTAGGATCATCGGTGATTTGGATCACGACGAGTACGACTCCATCAACCCCGTTCACTTGAACGCTTCCTCTTAGCGATCTACAAGGGTATGTAGATGCACTCTCCTTCCCATCGTTGCTAGATTACTCCATAGATTGATCTTGGTGATGCGTAGAAAATTTTGAATTTCTGCTACGTTTCCCAACACTCCGGACAGCCGGACTGTTAGACTATGAAGATACAAGATTGAAGACTTCGTCTCGTGTTCGGATGGGACTCTACTTGGCGTGGAAGGCAAGCTAGGCATTATGGATATGTATATCTCCTTCTTTGTAACCGACCTTGTGTAACCCTAGCCTTCTCCGATGTCTATATAAACCGGAGGGTTTTAGTCCGTAGAACAACATACAATCATACCATAGGCTAGCTTCTAGGGTTTAGCCTCTCTGATCTCGTGGTAGATCTACTCTTGTACTACTCATATCATCAATACTAATCAAGCAGGACGTAGGGTTTTACCTCCATCAAGAGGGCCCGAACCTGGGTAAAACATCATGTTCCCTGCCTCCTGTTACCATCCGCCTTAGACGCGCAGTTCGGGACCCCCTACCCGAGATCCACCGGTTTTGACACCGACAGTCGCCACGCTCTACGGCAGCACACGTGTCCCCTCCATCGTCCCCTACGAGGCCGCCTACACCTTCACGCCTAAGTCGCCCGCATCTCATCCGCACCTGCCGCTGCCTGCCTCCTCCTCCAAGCCGTCGGCGCTGACCCAACAACTACACGCATCCTCCTCGACCACCACAACAACCCACCACCCTGGGCAGGACTGCACGCGCCTCAGCAAAGACGAGGTCGCCTGCCCGTGCCGCACATCATCTACCTCTCTGGTCTAGGGACTCCATCGTCGGATTCACTATCATCGGCAATGGCTGACTTGCCGCCGACGAGCTCCACGCGCCGGGGTCATGGTTATTGCGTTAGGGGATTGTGTTTTTTTGTTTTCACCCGTTGCAACGCACAGGCTTTTTTTTAAATTTTTTAATATAATCTTTCCCTATCTATCTCTAATAATAAAGCACGGATTGACTCCGTGGGTTCACCGTTACAATGCGCTTTCTCCGTGGATTTACGCTTTTAGTTTTTATTTAAAATGTATAAGCGAGGTGGTACTAAAAATAAAAAACCAGTCCACATATACCTGGTACTCAGGAGTCGAACTCAACACCTCCACTTCGTTACCAAGGGTGCGACCAATTGAACCAGCGCATGATGCTGTTTGGAGCGGGCCGTTAGTACTAATGAATAGTACTACCGATGACCTGCAGTGCTTCGCCGGGCTTGGAAAAATAGAGTGCTAGGCCTTTGCTGGGCCGCAAGCCGCGTGGGAAAAAATAGATAGCGCTAGGGGTGATCAGGTGAGCATCCATATTTTATGTTAGATTAGTCCCACATCGTTTGTTTAGATCAATCCGTAGCCCTTTATATACGTAGAAATTCTCCGGTATGACCAGCAAGTTGCCTAAGCAAGGTTAACGTCAGAGCGCACAACCTTATAAAGGTCGGTCTGTTTTGGGCATTAAAAGAAACCACCACACAGTTGACTTCATGACCTGACTGAAAAGCAGTGCGAAAAACTCCTAACTAAAGTGGGATTGTATGGGGCAGTTGATTTCATGGCTCATCATTGCACGCTGCATGTTTCAAACTCGAGACTTTGTGTTACTAATCTAATTTTAAACAGAAAATCAAGTGTGTTAATTGAACAATTCTGAAGTGAGGGAATTAACAACAATTTGTGAGTTCCACAAGTTTTTCCCTCTATTCTTCATTCTGGCTTTTTTTTTCTTTTTGTTGCTCTACTGAAACTCTACTCTGGTAGACATCACGGCAATAACATTAATTTTATACTATATCACTACAAATGCGAGTAATATCCGCTACTCGAGGAAAGAGGAATAGGAAAAATATGAAGTGAACTATATGTTTTTAGAATTATGTTCCCTTCTTCTATCAATATTAATACAAAATTTGTTAGAGTTGGATAGAAGAAGTGGCGCACTGAGCCGAAAATGAGCAACATTTAATAATTCTCATTAAATTTAAATCCACGTCAAAGTTTTTTCCCGTTGCAACGCACGGGCATTTGTGCTAGTCTATCCCTAATAATAAAGCACGGATTGATTCCGTGGGATCACCATCGCAATACGCTACTTCTCGTGAATTTACGCTTTCAGTTTTTTTCCACACGTCTATATTTTTCCAAAATCCAAGGTGGTACTAAAGTTAATGGTTCGTACGACCGATTCCTCGGATCGCTTGCCTGGGCCTCAGCCCATTCTATGGCCCATCATCGCACCCTAATCCTGCTCGATCTGGATCTCTGATTGATTGACGCCCCCGCTCGCTTCCCATCGAGAGCAAACACAAGGAGTCACACCGAAAAAATCTAGCGATTTTGCTCGGAAAGAGGTGAGGGTGGATCCCGTGGAGGCGGAGGAGCCGCTGGGCAAGGAGACGTCCGCCGAGGCTGATCCCGCGGGGCACTTCATCTAGGTGCGTATATTGTGGTCTAACTTCTTCATATAGGTGGTCCTCGACACCTAGCCCAAAGGCACGCGCGACTTGCTCATCTCCGGCAAGCTGCAAGTCATCAAGCTTGCCTACAACCTCCGTGACATCTGCAACACCGACAAGTCCGACAAGCAGGCTTTTACGGCGCCTCGCGCTCTAGCTGCGTGACGACCAGCCCCCAAGGCTCACTTGCAACCTCGTCGTCGTCCAAAATTTGAGCGTTGTCGCCGGTAACCAATGTTGTACGCATAAAGTCTGAAGAAAACCAACCGTTGTGCTCCTTTAACTGGGATCGTTGGAAGTTGGTGCGGGTGAGCGATGAAAGCAGATCGGTGGTGTGGCAGAGAATCGGTATCTTATTGTCTTGATTGATTCGGTGGTGTGGCGAGCGAATCCAGCGGCAAATAAATCAAGACATAACTATGATCACGTAGACTAATCCTAGAGTCGCATATAATTGGTGGTACTAATAACAAGACGTTCATTGGTCTCCGAAAAATAAAGAAGCAGCGAAACATATGTGAGTATTCTTTGCATCTTTTGAGTACTACAACCTAGCTGGCACACAATGGAACGCTAGAAACCATTGTGGGCGGCGGAAAGCCAAGCATGCTGGAGACTGAGAGCATGCTTGGATACGTTTTAGTCTCATGACTAAAAGTAGTGGGACTAAAACTTGTTAGTCTCACCCATGTTTGGATCCAAATACTAAAGAGACTAAAATCTAGTTATTGAGCATTTATTATCCTTCAAACCCTCCAATCCAGAACTAAGGAGAGGAATTAAATGAGGAGAGAGAGAGCTAATACATATTTTAGTAGGTTTCCCATGACTAAAAAATTTAGCCTCAAGACTAGTCCTAGCCTCTCTTTAGTCAGGGGTGCTTGGAACTTTAGCCTCTAAAAAAGACTATTTTTAGTCAGACTAAAAATAGTCCCTTGTATCCAAGCACCCTCTGATGACTGAAAAGATTTACGGGCGCTAGCAATCCTGATTCCCCTCATTGGGAGCTGACCGCCACCGACGCCAACATATCCCTTCAGTAGATCAGTGGAAAAGCCTGGGAAGTTCAGAGAGAAATCAAGGTACATGTGTGGCTGTGTGTTGCCTACGTACAATCCTATAATTTAGTTTACGCTAATTGTGCATATTGATAAATTTCTACAAAAAGATGCAAAATAATTGTTGTGTGAACATGCGCTAGATATTTTTGTAATAATTTTGTACTACTAATAATTTATCAAATACTTTTAAGCACTGCATGAACATTAACGTTGCTGCTATTTGTTTGGCCTGTAAGGACTGAAGTCTGTTGTTGTAGTTAGGCTTGGTGAGAAGGGAGGCGTACATGGCTGAGGCAATGACGTTGTCGCATTCGTCTCACCGTATATTACCTTCCTCGAGTAGTAGGGAAGCACTATAAATACTATTACCAATTATTAATTTTGGATATTTCAGACATAATATTCAGTTTAGAGAGGCGAACGAGGTTGGCGACGATGCAGTATCCAAGGTTAGATCCCCCCTTCCTTCAAACCTCCGTCTCTTGCTATACGATATGTAGATGGACTAAATTTGATATGTGGAATGGTCAGTAGAAGATAGTACTATTTTAGCCTTGGATTCACTTCTTAAATACAAAGGTGCATGTGTTATCTTGCAATTGTACTTTCAGAAAAAGGGCCGGTGACCGGCATCTGGGAAAGTCGGGCCGACTAATAAAGAACGTGGAGAAAAATAATTGCTCACGGGGGATCGAGCTCACGACCTCCACTTCAATGTTGAGCGCTGCCACCAATTGAGACAAGTCTTGTTCACATGTAAAAGTAGAAAGGATATGTATACGTAGCGACCATGCTTCCCAAAAAGAAGGAATTACGGGAGAAGAGGAATTATATATATACGGAGGAATTAAAAAGTAGAATTAAATCGGGCGCTCATATATGGAAGTAATGAAAGGGAAAATTATGGGGAGAGAGATGGTTTGGTGAAATTAATGGGAGAGAGACCAGATCAAATCCCAACAATCCCGAATTATGGGAGAAAGACCCCAATTAAATCTCGCTCATATATGGAATGGAGGAATTAATTAAAGGCGGATTGATGGATTTAATGGAGGCCGATTATTAATTAAACTGACCGATTAAATCGGCATTCATACACAATGCCTGGAATGGGTCCAAAATGTGCCAATATTCCACATGTTTTTTTAAATTAAAATATTCCACAAGTTGAACAGAGAAAGATACTACAAGTGGCACGCAGGCCAAGATATCGGTTGTGATCTAGAAAAGTAGGCATGATAAACAGTGTACACATGTTTAATAAAAGAAAAAGGGAAATAGATAACGGAAGATGAATATATTGAAAGTTTTTTTTGCAAAAAAGGAAATATACTTACTCCCTATATGCGACAATCGTTGTGTAGCAAATGGTTTAAGGCGTGACTGGTACGCAATTACTCCGAATATTAATGTTTTCTCTTTTTGTTGGACATTGCTTATCTCCTTTGATTACTAAGCCTTTTAATATCTTTGATTTTTTACTTCCTGTTTTGATGTCAGCTTCACGTTAGCTTCACAAGTAAAACACGAACACGAGGTGCATCATTTTGCTTCTAACCTCAGGGAATTTCTTTTCTTTCTGGAAGTATTAGCGAATTTCCACTCGTTGTGTCAAGAATATGGTCCTTGGTACTTTAATTTACTTCTAATATTGTTATGCTACCTGCAACATTATTTAAATAGTAAATTGTATTTTGAGTTTATAACCATTTTCATTTTGTACCGTTGCAACGCACGGGCCTTTTTGCTATAATAATAAAGCACGGGTTGTGTCTCTTGGGTTCACCGTCACAATACGCTTCTTAACGTGATTTTATGCTTTCAGTTTGAATTTAAAACATATTCGAGGTGGTACTAAATTTTGTTTCTGCAATATTATCGATGTTTGTGTCCAGGATATATATATATATATATATATATATATATATATATATATATATATATATATATATATATATATATATACCTAAAAAAGAAGGATTCGTCCGCCGTTGGGTTTGTTATCTATATGGGCCTCAGTATGAACGGCCCAACCGAGCCGAGGGAAAAGAGTCTCAGCCGGGACTCTTCTTCACCTCCTCATCCTCTGGGCTCGGAGGAATCCTCCTCCGCATATGATGGCAACTCCTCCGCCCCTCCTTCCAAAATGGAATGATTCATGTCGTCCCGTGGTCACTTAGTGCATGGATGTCCTTTCTGTGCTGGTGGGTGTTCCCATCGTGATAAAGACTCTTCATCATTAAGGTAACAATAACAAAGTAACATTGTAGATTGATTCTTCACAATATACATCATTTTTTCTAAACTGAAATAACTAATGCACATCTCCAGACATAAGTTGTGGATCATGGAACCTGTGTTGATGGCCAGATATGTCACAAAACCGTTAGGTTAATTTGCTCTCTTTTTTTGTGGGAAAGTTAATTTGCTCTTATCCATGAAATGTAATTGAGATCTATAGAATGCAGATCAGATGCACCAAGAAAGTAAAGATTGTGTTGTCACAAACTATGATCTGATGTAGTGATATTTTGTTGCTTTTTGGTGAATCTGAACTATATTACGTTTTCATGGAAGCCTTTTCTTTCCCCTCTCTCATCATACTACTGCTCTTATCCTTGCCTCCTATATAAACAAAGGAATATGATGGCTGCCATAGTGATAGTCCTCCTCAGCGAAATCCGGATACATAATGTTACATCAACAACTTCAGAATATTATGGTGATGCTCAACATTCAACTTTGCACCCACACTACTTTTTTGTTTTATGTTCAAAATTGACAGATTTTCATGTGTTTTACTATGAACTAATTATTAGAAAATATTTCTTTGTGAATTATGAGATTGGTCCTTCAACATGGCATAGAAAATGCACTTTTCAACACTTCAAATAATATTTTTGCTACTTTCAAAGTTGTTTGAGTTTTTATTTAAAATTTCTAAGAATAAGTTTATTTATTTTGTACCCGTTGCAACGCACGGGCATTTGTGCTAGTTTTTTTTTATAATAATAAAGCACGGATTGACTCCATGGATTCACCGTCACAATACGTTTTTTTCCGCGATTTTACACTTTCAGTTTGAATTTTAAACATATTCGAGGTGGTACTAAATTTTGTATCTATCTTATTCGCTATCGCCGGCGTCCGCTTGGGCCTGACCACTTCCACGCTAGCACTGCTTTGGCCCATATCAACTAAGCTTTCTATCTCTCCCGTCACGGCTGCAATCCTACGCGGACTAGAAGTCCTAATGCCATACGACCTCAAGTCCTGCTGCCATATAACATGTTTTCTCTTCTCTCCTAAATATGTCCCTCTACGGCCAAGATTCAATGAAAAGAGGAAGGATGAGATGCTTGGTACCGTGGTCCCCAGCGGACCAGTAGCGGCCAGGGCCAGCACAACAACAACACCAGTAGCTGAACTATGCTCGAAAATCATAAAGGTCAACATCGAAGCATGGGACTCGGCTTCTGCATCCATGGTTGCACGCAGCTTCATCGCTGTCATGGACGACGCCTTCGGCCCGAACTCCCCGGCGGCCAGCGTGGGACCGCTCCTCCAGCCACACTGCATCATCCCCTTCGTGTGTGTTGTTGACATTGAATCTCCATCACCACGCAACATACATATCGTCTAGCACAAAATCATGTCCAAATCACGTATCATTGCGTGTGTGCGCTGCTGGCTCAACAAAATCTCATAGCACAGCTATCGCGAAGTCAAATTGAAGCTTGGTCGAAGTTGAGGCCGGCTGGCGGCGTGCGTGAGAAGACGACCTTCGACTTGTGACATCTTGCCGCACGTGGCATTCCAGTCCGCTCAGTAGGACTGTCCCAAAGGCAGGGGCAATGCACAGAGCGGAGCACACGGGCAGACAGCGGCCGTCGATCCTGTCGACGCTCCTCTCGACGCGGCCTTTCATGGTGTACGGACGGTTTCGACCAACGAAACTTTGAGGCACCTCCCCCAGCATCTCCGCCGTCGCCTCACGCTACTCTGCTCTAGGATCCCGCCGTTCGACTTGTGACATCTTGCCGCACGTGGCATTCTAGTCCGCTCAGTAGGACTGTCCCAAAGGCAGGGGCAACGCACAGAGCGGAGCACACGGGCAGACAGCGGCCGTCGATTCTGTCGACGCTCCTCTTGACGGGCCTTTCATGGTGTACGGACGGTTCCGACCAACGAAACTTTCAGGCACCTCCCCCAGCATCTCCGCCGTCGCCTCACGCTACTCTGCTCTAGGATCCCGCCGCCTCTCCGCACCTTCGTGCGCGGCATGCCGTCTTCTCTCCCCCGAGGCGCTCGCCACTTGCCAGCTCCAGACCTCTGTCTTCTTCCATCGACTGTGGCTCACGACCTGATACGGAAACGACCGAAACGACGCTTGCCGGCTCCGTGCAGGCCATACTCGCAGGCAGCCTCTAGCTAACACAAGCTCTTCTGTTTTGTTTCCTCTCGTGCAGCTGTAGACACACTCTGGCGCAGTGTAAGCTCTACCGCCTCCCGTGGCTGAGGAGAGCAAGGACAGAACAAGCAACAGGAGATCGAGGGAGGAGATACTTAGTTGATTTTGCCTCTGGAGAATGATTGGAAGAAGAAAAGGTAGGGAATTTTGTTGGTAGAACTCCGATGAAGAAACAAGAAGCATGAAGATTTTTCTAGCACCTTTCATGAGAGCGGTTTGGGAAAATAGAGAAGGAGAGAGAAGATGCAGTTTTCATGTGCACGGAAAGCCTGGGGAATTTTAAGTACTACTATAAACTGAACATGATGTCATGCATTCTCTAATAAACTGAACATGAAAACCGAAAACAAGTATAGCGGAATGTATTTTTTTAATAGTATAAAGCAGAATGCAATTAACTCTGTATATATATGCACTGGGCACTGCACCATGTTAAGAATTTTTCTGATGTGACTGTTATTGTAGTTTCCAGCAACCTCTTTGAGAAAGATATTACTAATGTTGGCGAGAACTCACCAGCCGTAATTGGACTTAACTTAATTTCATGGACACTATGAACTGTATTTACTTATATCCCATGATTGATTTGAAAGTATTTTCTAAAAAATTAATCAATTTGAAAAGGCTATTTCATCCGTCTCATAATATAAGATGTTATTACGATTAATTTGAATATCTTTCGCAAAAAAATTAATTTAAGTACCAACCAACATTTTTTTCCTTTTTTTTACACCGAGCTACCAACCAACATTGTTAAATTTGGCATGCCAATATTAGATGATCTTTGGCTGAATATATGACATGAGTTAGCATGCCACTATTTGTTTTACGGAATTCAAGGAATGTTACACTCCGAGGCCACCACTAAGCTCACAAACTCTCGGGTGGAACTCGGAACGAAGTCTTACAAATTTTATTCAAGTAGCCATCCGTAGCAAACGCATGCGCGACTCTATGCACAGACCATTCCCAATTAACACCAACCTCCTCAAAACCACAAAGGAGGTCTTTACATGCTCCACAACATGACCATTTGTAAATCCTTGACGACGCCATTGATCTTCTGGACCATTTTCAAAGTTTGTAAATTGTAGTGGTGTTTTTTGGAATCGCAAGAATACGCGCGGTATTTATCCAATTAACCCTTCTTTCTTCCACACGTATGTGCGGAACGATATACACAAGTCAAAGATTTACTGAAGCTTTTGGGTCGTCTTCAGCTAATAATGGCCCACATTTTCATCACTATGAGGACTAACATAAGTCAATAGTTAGTCTTAGTACGACATTTAATGCTAGAATCATCAAGTGTTCCACTTTTCTCAGGTTAACAACATGAAAAAGATGATTTACTTGATTTTGTGTACTATTGGACCGATGCATATGATATATTTTGTTCTCACGTTGCAACGCACGGACATGTTTGCTAGTAATAATAAAGCACGGGTTGAGTCTTTCGGATTCACCGTTACGGCGTTTTTACACGAAGACCCATGTGATTTTTAATCATCAAACCCGCAGTCCCTTGTCAAATGAATCTGAGAAAAACGCTTTATTTTTGCATAAAACACCCTGTCGGTTGGACTATTCAACCCGTAGTCCAAGCTGATTTGTAAAGAAAAAAACGCGACCACAGGAGGAGCACGGGCTCGCCTCCTCTGCCTCTCGCGAAGTCCCACGAAGTCATCGCCGCCGCCGCCGCCACCACCACCACCTACGCCGGCCACTTCCGGCTACCTCCGGCGCTGTGCAGCGCGCGCCCGAGCTCCCCACGGTCCGCGCCTCCCTCCCCTCCGGCCAGATTCTCCGCTCCCGTCCTCTACCGCTTGCTCACAACGGGAGCCCCCGATGCGACCTCCCCTGCTGCGTCACCGCTCCCCAATGGCCGCGCCGCCCAAGGATTCTCGCCAGGGCCTCGCGCAGCCGCACCCTTCCCCTTCACGCGCCCAGCATGCCATCGTTTCTATGGGTGCTCAAATCCATGGCTCTGGCGGCAAGCCGTAGGCCGGATGAGCCGGCAGCGTACAGAGAAGGGGACGGAGGTGGAGGTGGAGGTGGAGGTGGCGGCAGCGGCGGTGCAGGTGGATGGGGACAAATTCGACTACAACATAGAGGATTGTCGCCGCAGGTTCCAGGCCGTCTACCCTGGTGAATCGTTCAAGCACGACGCCTAGGGTTCCCCATCGCTATCCTTTGGTTCGCCTCTGGTGTCTGCCACGACGTCCCAATCGCCAGAGTCAGAGCTCCACTATCGTCCAGTCCTCGACTTTGGGCCGTCTCTCATCAATTCTAGCCATTAGAGCACTGCACCAACAAAGGGAACCCGGGAGCAGCTCCTCGCGAAAATCCTCCATCGCATCGAATTTTTGAGTTCTTCCAGAACTTCGGCGAGATTGCTTCTGCACTGTTCGTCACAGGATAGTGAGTTCCTTCTCGCCGAAACATCTCGGTATATTATGTTTGGCATCAATTTTTTAGCCCCCTTCCAATTGTTGTCAAAAGTAGGCCTGACATTGTCAAAATGGCTTTTGAGAGATTTTTTTTAGAAACAAACTTCTGCGAGGCACAACCATAATCTGCGTGTTAGAAATAAGCTTTGTTCATGTATGTTAGTATGCCCAATTTAAAACTGAGCATGATCAGAATGGTTTCATTATGGTTATTGTGACTTGTGACTGAAGGACTATGCTATTGTTGCCCCGTAAAAATTTGTGCAGGTCGATACTTCCTTTTTCCAATGTATTGCACGGTCGAGGTCTCTACCAAGGATACCCTCCCTAGGGTGTTCCGCAACTTCGTGGACTGCGTCTGCTCGCCCAACGCCAGTGGAGATCCGCTGCTGCAACACCTCAAGGAAGCATCCTGCAACACGGCGCAACGGCCGCAGGATTGTCCTTCAGGAACTCGGCACCTGGACCTAGGCAGGGCAACGTCGTCTGTGCTATCCTTGTCATCCTGGTAAGTCATACTTCCCTTTTCCGATCCGTCCGTTTGGAAACGGAAAAGCTTTATTACTTTGTTCGTTCATCTATCTGGAGGTCCTAGAAATTGAGGCATGTTGGATGCAGTATTAGCGGCTGGATTAACGATGCTCAGTACCATCAATGTTTTTCTTGAAAATGTGTTTTACATGATTCTGTACAGTTAAATGATGTGTTTGCTTGTTACATAGTTGTTTTTAGCTACCTTTCTGGGTGTGATCTAAGCATAAGATTTCCCTCAAATTCAGGGGCGATCGGCAATATCAATGGATGATACTTTGAAGGCTGTTGCATCTAGGTAATTTGGACCTAGAAGGACCAATTAGTATGCAGATGATGCCTTCTTAATGTACAAGCCGACAAATACTCGAACGACATGCTATGCTGTTCATTAATCTGTTTTTGCAAGTAAACTGGAACTGGTTCTTTATAGTTGCAGATTTTTTAGCTTGCAAGATTACTAGAAGTTGAAACAAATTATATGTATGTGATGGATCAGCGAAAGTATATCAATCAAAGTAATGTTCAACTCCATGGACCAGAGAAAGTATATCAACTGGCATAACAAATTAATCAAAGATAGGCGACCCTTGTTTTGTACAAATCTTTTGTGAGGCACTACTATAATCTGTGTGTTAGAAATAAGCTTTGTTCATGGATATTATTATGTTCAATTTGAAACTGAGTATGATCAGAATGGTTTCATTATGGTTGTTGTGAGTTGACTGAAGGACGATGTCATTGATGTCGTCAAGACTTGTGCAGGTCCATGCTTCCTTTTTTCGAAGTCTGCGTGGTCGGGGTCTATGGCAAGGGCGCCCTCCCTGGGGTATTCCGCAACTTCAAGGACTGCATCTGCTCGCCCGACGCCAGTGGAGATCCGCTGCTGCAACGCGTCAAGGAAGCGTCCTGCACGGCGTAGCGGCCGCGGGGTCATCCTTCAGGAACTTAGCGTGCGACCTGCTCACCTAGACTTGGTGGGGCAGCGGCGTCTGTGCTATCCTCGTCATCCTGGCGAGCCATACTTTTCCCATCCATCTGTTTGGAAACGGAAAAGCTGTATTACTTCGTTCATTCGTCTATCTGGAGGTCCTAGAAATTGAGGCATGTTGGATGCAGTATTGGCGGCTGGATTAATTGTGCTCAGCACCACCAATGTTTTTCTTGAAAACATGTTTGCATGCTTCTGTACAGTTAAATGATGTGCTTGCTTGTTACATAGTTGTTTTTAACTACCTTTCTGGGTGTTATCTAAGCGTAAGTTTTCTCTCAAATTCAGGGGCGATCGGCTATATCAACAGATGATTCTTTGAAGGTTGTTGCATCCAGGTAATTTTGACCTAGCAGGACCAATTAGTGTGGAGATGATGCTTGTTAGGTACAAGCTGACAAATAGTCGAACACCATGCTATGTTGTTCATTAATCTGTTTTTGCAAGTAAACTGGAGCTGGTTCTTTATAGTTGCAGATTTTGTAGCTTGCAAGATTACTAGAAGTTGAAACAAATTATCTGTATGTGATGGATCGGAGAAAGTTTATCAATCAAAACTGCATGGACTGGAGAAAGTATATTAATTGGCAAAACAAATTAATCAAAGATAGGTAACCCTTGTATTAGTTTCCGGATTGAAAATTCATCAGAGGTCTCTATTCAAGGCAAACATACACAAACCAGAGCAAGAGCACATGGAATTGTGTGGCAAGCCGTTCCTATCTTAGTAACATAGTGTTGTTTCCTTCCTGTACATATGTTTTTTCCGTTCTGCTCATTGGTTTTCTGTTGCTTTTCTCCTTAAACTTCCAAGCGTGTATTTTTTTGGATAATATATGTGTTAGAATTGTATACACATCCTTTAGTATTTGAACTACTTATATATTGCTAGATCTTCTATGATCTACGGTGAAGATGAGTACATCCCTTACATCTCAGTGTTTCACCCTTTCTATTTTACGAGGATATACCAAGGAAATGCTCTTATTGGTACAACCGTACAGGTTATTTACACTGTTTTTCTTAAACGAAATCAGTATAATTGGGTGTTGATTTATATCATCTTCTTTTCCTGAGATTGGTCATCCTTTGTTTTTTCTATGCCTTATTTATCTCCGTTAATTTAACATTTTATTATATTGATTTCATGTTGTTGTGTTGGTCTAGGTTCTTAACCTGATCAGAATGCTTATATCTGTTGATGACACTGAGACTATACTAAGTCTCCTGAGAGAGTTCGGATCATATAATACCGAAAAAGACATTGATTTTAGTAGTCATGCACAAGTAGATGAATAAGTAGAAATCTTATTTTTCTTTACCTTGTATGCACATCCCAATATCACTTGAAACTAGAAGAACGCCCGTGCGTTGCAACGGGGCCACATTAACTTTAAGAGTTCAATATTAATCATGTTAATAATACATTTAATATTCTCATACATATCAAGTGACACTGGCGACCTTTTTTGTCAATTTAGCAACGAGCTCAGTTGCAACGAGCTCTTTATACATATCAGACAACTCGCTACTACTAACTACAACTATGGCTACCAATATTTTTTTTGTCAATTTAGCTCAGCAATAGTGCCTGGCTTAATAGACTGCTTTGCATTCACCCCCTCAGAAGACACCCTCAGAAGATAGAGAGAACCAACTCAACATGTCAGAAGATTAACAGAAATTTCATTTGTATGGCATGAACATATAGCAGGAGCACCAACACATAGATCAGCAAAGAGCAGAGCACAGCATGCACACACTCGGGCCATCTATATCATACACACACAGCAACGCACACACGCATCACGCTGGCATACACATACAGAAAAGCAGGCACACACGCATCATGCGCATTGGCCGGTGCGGCGCACTCGGGCCATCTATATCATACACACACAGCAACGCACACACGCATCACGCTGGCATACACATACAGAAAAGCAGGCACACACGCATCATGCGCATTGGCCGGTGCGGCGCACGCAGAGCAAGTACGTACGCACGGAGAGCAAGCTAGCAAGCACGCACGCGTCCAACCCCGCCGCTGCATGCGCTGGCAGAAGGTGAGGCAGCAAGGGAGACTGCATATTGAAGCTGTCCATGCAAGGCTGGAGGTGCTGGGCCGGCGACGGCGGTGTCGGGACGACGCTTGATTCGTTCCCGGTGGCGTGGAGCTTGGGGCGGCAACGCGGCGATAGCTAGTGCTCGGGGATGGGGGTTTGGGGCGGGGGCAGTCGACCCGATGGCTGGCGAAGTTAACGGGCTCGGGCGGCTGGAAATTCGGCGGGTGGCGGCGGCACAGCGCGAGGATGGGACAGGCGTAAAACCTAGCGGGCGTTCAACTATCAATACCCACGCCTTTTTTAGGGGAATTGCTTGTGAAAATAACGTGCGATGACGACTTAGCGAGCGGACCTCCTTAAAAAAGACATAGCGAGTAGATTCCCTTAAAACTGGTAGGAATGGATACGTTTGATGACGTTGATAAATAATGGTGAATGTTGGCCTAGTTTACTATTATCATGCATGGAAACGAATCATCAAGAAAAAGAATACTTCCTATTACTACACTCATAGGAAGCTTAGTTTCTGCCTAAACAAGGAAGGAAAGTTATGGACGTGATTCGGAAGAAAACAAACGTTATAAAGATTAATTAATTTAGATTTGATCTTTAGAGATTGATTGTGATTGATTCTTTTACATAAAGACATTACTAAATAATTTGCGTCAGTATAGAAAGTTCTGATCCGTTCAGTTTTTTTCGTTGTGTGAGAGGGTGAAGTGAAAATAAACCGATGAAGTGGGGGAGGCGACGAAAAAAATCTACGACGGTTAACCTATGAAAAAAACCCGGACGGAAGTGGTGGGACGAAAAAAAACCTGAAAGCGAGACTACCAACTGCTCCATTAGAAGTAGAGATTAATTTAGAGTTTTCCTCTTATATGAACAAGTAACTGCACATCTGATTTTCTTATGCTGTAAAACACCATCGAAGCGACCACGATACTCGCTTGAAATAGGTCATCATAAACATTGTTTAACATTGTTAGGGTACGTTCAAATTTCAAAGTCTAAAAAGAAATATTCAGTGTAACCTTATTTCTGACGTTTCAAATAATTAGATTAAAAACTGTTGCATAATGGCACTAGAGCAGGTTATATTTATTTTTTCTCTCAATGCAACGCACATGCATTTCTACTAGTACCCAACTAAAACGCCCTCGTTCTCCGAGCCTCCCGCAGTCTCCTGAGTCCTGATCCTCTTCCAAAAATAAACCCACCCTCGTTCTCCAAAACGGATCGAAGGTCCATCGTCGCCTGCTTCCGCTCCGATGGGTGCCAGGCGTCCGTTTGCTTCCACTCTGACGGGTGCCCCAGGCGTTCCTCTGCTTCCTCTGGGATGGCGGATCAGTCGGCATGCAACGTTCACAGTGGGGCGCCAAGGTATCCCTCTTTCTTCCCCTCCCTTTCACCCCTCTCACCTTCTCTGTCACACCCTTGATTGAATTATAAGTCAAAAAATTGCAGGGAATTATAAGTAATTGATTGTGTGTGTGTGCTACTTGTACATATTTTTATCATTGCAATTCGTTTTGTGCAGCAATAGATAAATTGTTCGATGAATCTTAGTTAGGGCATGACCCATCAACCATGATCGCTGGCAGTTAGAACTTGCCAAATATCTCTTGCTGCATACTAATTAGTACTGGTTGGGCTTTCACGGCAACTACATTTGTTAGAAGTTTTCTTACTGTGGTCAAATAGTCGATTGCCTCCAAATTCGTCTCTGATATTGTCTTGTGTCACCAATCTCCGAAGTAGAATGCTTGAATATGTCTTGTAAAAGGAATATTTGAAGTAAGCACCCTTAGCTTTTTAGAAGAAAAAAACTATTATTTCACGAGGCAACCATATATGTCATATGCTAGCAGGAATATGAACTTTAATATATTATAGTTCAGAAATGTGCAAGTAACCTTGTTCAGTCCAGTCAAAGCACATACTAACAAGTAGTGTCATAATGTGGAGACTTCGAATTTGTTATAGCTTGCTATCTAAAACACGTGGACCCTGAGGCTAACTTCTATATTGGATGGTCCAAATTGAGTTGCTGCATATACATCAACTATTACTCTAAGAGAAAATAACCCTTGCTGTTTCTTGCTCCTTGATTTATGATTACCATGGTTCAGTTCCTCTCTACAATTTTTGTATTATCCAGACAAGCATGGAAACATGATATTCGTATATAAGAGCAATGCTACAATAGTTCCAAGTTATTAGAAACATGACTGAAGTGTCTCTTAAAATCTGTAACAGCTAACTGTACTTATCTTTCTTTTGCTGAAAATTACAGAGTTGCACTTGTTTCTAATTCATTTTGTGGTCAGTCACCATGTGCATCCCTAAACCTGAGATTGTGGTTCAGTTTTAGCTTTTGCTACACACCTAAATAAAGCCAGAAAGTGAGCATGTCTATTTACAAATCAACAATGTAGTAGCTCTACACTTCCAAGAGCAAGTCTAATTCATTTTCAGAAGTGTATAGTTCAGAGTGTGCAGTCGGCAATCAAATATTTGCTAGCCAATCATTTATACTCTTCTCTGACCATGATTAATATCATGTTACTAATCCCTTACCTTTCCCATCTCTTCTCCACTGCCCTGGGTCATCCAGAATTAGATGGACAAGTCATCTGTGAAGCAGCAGGTAGAAGGCTACCTGGCAGTGCCTCCAGGGATTCGCTGTACAATACATGTCACCACAGCTATGTCGATGAAGACTCAAAGTGATGCTTTCATTATATCACTTGCCAAGTTTACATCACTTCACTCTGCTGCGTATGTATAGCAGAAAATTATTGAAGTATTTAAGGTCCGTTCTTTGTATCTTGTATGAATAATCTCTTGTAGGTTAATTGGCTTGCAGCAAGGTTGAAACCCCACTCTGTAGTTTCTCTTCAGATCTTGCAGTAGCAAAGCAAGGTAACTACGAGGGAGCTAAACTTCAGTTTGTTGCATCTTACTTTGAGCATAATGACTTGCTTGCTTCTTGCACTTTATTACAAGATTTGTCGTCGTGCTAATCACAGTTTGTTGCACCTTACTTTGACCATAATGGTAAGATCAATTTTTCCATTCGCACATGCAAATCTAACAAATGTCTGTAGAAATTGATTACTGGGAACTAAACTGAAGCTTGCTATATTTTAAAGATCAACAATACGCACATGATCGGTATTTTTTAGTGAGAGTTGTATTTCAGTAACAAAAATTCTAGTTTTAGAGGAGGAACTAGGTCTCTAGAAAACCAGCACAAGTTATACTGCATAGTGAAATAAACAAGTTAGCCTAGTGTTTGTTTTCATTTTACATCCCATGTATTACTGTGCTAGCAAGAGTTGATTTCATGTTCTGAGGCCAGGACCTTCACACCTTAGTTAAGCCACGCCACAAAATTGCAAGTTTCAGGATTCCAATAAATTAGCTCCATGCTAGCAACTGTACTAGTTAAAGCATACAGTGCGATAAAATCTTTTCAAGTTAAAGCATATGAACTGAATATCCACACAACGATTATCTTTCAGATAAGGATTTTTTTTACCTGTATCTGTTGGCCATTTTGGTCTAATTATATCACTAATTATGATTTGTTAATTTACCTGAGCTTAGAGGTATAACACCGAGTCTCTTATTTCAAAGTTGTATATACATTACGTGTTGGTATTTCGCACACCAAGCAACATTCACTTAAATTTGAACAATTCAGTTTGGTTCTTGTAGGCCAACTAAATTTCAATTACAATAACATTATACTTCATCCCTCTTACAACTATTAGTATTATCATTTCTTAGGGAATGTGATGCAAGACTGGAGAGTGGCAAAGTGGCAGATGACATCTATGTGGAGGGTGATGATGATCCATGTGGCAATGAGCAATATGATAACTAGGGCGATGACGGTGATAAACTCGACGTTCTCTTCAAGTAATGCAACAAAGAGAAGTTCTAAAGTTTGTGGAAAATTTAGCTTATGTAAAATCTTTGTACAAGTTACTACTTTGTTTTGTATTTGACAATTTTAAGATGGATCATAATGGTCAATGTAATTTGGATGCAACTAATTAGGCCTATGATACTTTCCGAGGTTATCCTAAATAAATATATATTATGGTCTTTTGTGATGTGTGCTTGTGTACTTATGAGATGTATTTGAAATGCAATATTCTGAAATGCTACTATTGTGAATCTCACTTCCCTATTGTGCAACACCCCTCGGTCAAAGCAATACACGAGGGATCACTTTATACCATACGTGAATAATAAATTGACAGTGTTCACCGGACTCTCAAATAAAAGAATCCCCAAAGGGGTGTATCCACGGTTGGCAAATATATTAGTTGAGGGTTTGGTTCTCCTCATGGTAATAACGAACACCGTCAGGTGAAATATACTCTCGACCATTATGAAAACTGACGGTGTGCAATTACTATCGAGGATGATATACCCGACGAGACCCTCGGCTATAAGCGTCGTCCAGTTATTGCGAGATTCCTGGAGACCAAAACACACTCGATGGCTCACCGTCAGCTTATTGCTGTGGGCGAAGGTATTAGCCGACTGTACCGACAACTATTAGTTTAATGGCCGACGAAGCATAGCCGATGGAAGATGGCTGGCATATACTCTCGACCATTATGAAAACCGACGGTGTGCAATTACTATCGAGGATGATATACCTGACGAGACCCTCGGCTATAAGCATCGTCCAGTTATTGCGAGATTCCTGGAGACCAAAACATACTCGATGGCTCACCGTCAGCTTATTGCTGTGGGCGAAGGTATTAGCCGACTATACCGGCAGCTATTAGTTTAATGGCCGACGAAGCATAGCCGATGGAAGATGGCTGACAGTGAACCGTCAATTATAAGGATATTCGATGGTGAACTAAAATATCTGACGGTAATTTAACCGTCGGTTAAAAGGGGATTTCCAGTACTATCACGATGAAGATCCTCCTCCACGGCAAGAGCGACATCAAGCGGAACAAGTGCTTGAAGACCTCCCCCACGCCAAGAGCGACATCAAGCAGAACGAGTGCTTGAAGACCCTCCCCCATGCCAAGAGCAACATCAAAACCACCACTATGATGAAGAACTCCGCTACGGCAAACTCAAGTTCACCATGCCCAAGTTCTCTGGAAGCAATGATCCCAAAGAATATCTCTCATGGGCATTGAAAGTCGACAAGACATTCCATCTTTACAACTACGGCGAGGAAAAGAAGATCGCCATGGCATCTCTCGAGTTTCAAGACTACGTCCTCATTTGGTGGGAACAAGTGATCGAGCGCCGCCAAGAGAGAGGCGAACCACCCATCACAACTTGGGCACAAATGAAGGATGTCATGAGAGCTCGCTTTGTGCCTACACACTACACCCGCGATCTCTTCAAGAAGTTACAACTTCTCAAGCAAGGCACGAAGACGATGGAAGAATACTATCAAGAGATGGAAATTGCCATGGTAAGAGCCAATGTCAAAGAAGATAATGAGCAAACTATGATGCGCTTCTTGAACGGCCTCAATCACCCAATAAGGAAGATTGCCGATTTCCAACCCTACTCCAACCTTCTCGAGCTAGTTCATCAAGCGACCAAGGTGGAGCGACAAGTACAAGAAGATTTCAAATACGCCAAGTACTCTTCCAAGAACTACAACTCCTACACTCAAGTTCCCTCAACTATGACTTCGGCACCTCGTACCTCGACTAGAGCATCACCAAGTATCGGCAACAAGTCAAGTTCCAAGCAAGCGACACCTTCCTCGACACATCCTCCGGCAAGCAACTACAAGTCCAAGACTCCCTCATCATCGACACCACCGGATGACCCCGTCAAGACAAGTTCTCTCAAGTGCTTCACATGTGTGGGCATGAACACAAGTCCTTCCAATGCATCAACCGACGAACAATGATTGCAAATGATGATGGCTCATACGACTCCATGAGTGAAGATGAGATGGAAGCCCTCGAGCATGTTGCCATGCACCGTCAAGTGAATGAAGAAGAAGATCAAGTCTACTGTGACAATGATTGAAGTCCCGCTCTCGTGGTCTCCAAGGTCTTCACACTTCAACATCAACAAGATGAAGATCAACGGTGCCACATTTTCCACACTAAGGCCGTCATCAACAGACGTTCCGTGAAAGTCATCATCGATAGAGGAAGTTGCCACAACTTGGCAAGTGATGAGCTATGTTCCAAGCTACAATTGGTCAAGAAGAAGCGCCCTTGCCCCTACAAGGTCCAATGGCTTAGCGACTCCGGCACCATTCAAGTGGAGCACACCATGCAAGTTTCGTTCAAGATCAGCGCTTACGAGGACACCTTGGAGTGTGATGTGGTTCCTATGTCCGTGTGCCATCTTCTCTTGGGAATACCATGGCAATTCGACTGCGGCGTCATCCACAACGGAAGAACAAACCACTATAACTTGAAGGGAACATAGGACGTGCTACGACCTATGTCACCAAGCCAAGTGATCGCGGACAAGAAAGCATCCACCCATCATGGAGAGACTAGTGATAGAGTGAACCACCACAAAGAGAGTGAGCGCCACAAGCCCAAAATAAGTGACCCCACAACACGAGAGAAGAAGTGAGATGAGAGAAGTGTGTGAGAACCCATCGAGTGTCATACACTATGTCCTAGTGTGCAAAGATGAGGTGGCAAAGATTAACACTTCTAACCCTCTTTCTCTAGTGTTGTCTAATTTGTTACAGGAATTCGCGGATGTCTTCCCCGATGAGCTACCTCCCTGTCTTCCTCCTCTATGTGGCATCGAACATCGAATCGACCTCATCCCGGCGCACCTCTTCCTAACAAGGCTCCATACCGCGTCAACCCGGACGAAATCAAAGAAATACAAAGGCAAGTCCAACATCTCATAGACCATGGACATGCGCGTGAAAGTTTGAGTCCTTGTGCCGTGCCGGTCATTCTTGTGCCAAAAAGAGACGGCAGTTTCCGCATGTGTTCCGATTGTAGACCCATAAATGCTATCACCGTTCGCTATAGACATCCCATTCCACGCCTTGATGATATGCTAGATGAGCTTAGTGGCACCACCATTTTCTCAAAAAGTGATCTTAAAAGTGGTTACATCAAATTCGCATACAAGAAGGTGATGAATGGAAAACCGCTTTCAAAACAAAATTTGGTTTGCACGAGTGGCTAGTTATGCCTATGGGTTTATCGGAAGCACCCGATACTTTCATGCGTGTTATGCATTATGTGCTTCATCCTTACATTGGTGTGTTTGTTGTGGTCTACTTTGATGATATTCTTGTGTTTAGCAAATCCCTCAAAGATCATGTAAATCATCTTAGGGTCGTTTTGCAAACTCTTAGAAAAGAGCGTCTTTATGCCAATATGGAAAAAATGCACTTTTGGTGTTAACAAGATTGTTTTCTTGGGCTTCGTTGTGTCTTCAAAGGGTATTCATGTTGATGAATCTAAAATTGAAGCAATTAAAACTCGGCCACAACCCACTAATTTGCAACACGTGCGTAGTTTCCTTGGTCTAGCGGGTTTTTATCGTCACTTTGTGAAAGACTTTAGCACTATTTGCCGCACCGTTGCATGCCTTGAGTAAGAAGAATGCACCTTTTGTTTGGGGACCTTCTCAATCTATCGCATTTGATGAGCTCAAATCTTTGCTTACACATGCCCCAATTCTTGCATTGCCTAATTTCAACAAAACTTTTGAGGTTCATTGTGATGCTAGTGGTGATAGAATTGGTGAAGTTCTGATGCAAGAAAAGCGACCCATTGAATACTTTAGTGAAAAACTTTCCGGTGCCAACTTAACTATCCCATCTATGACAAAGAATTGTATGCGTTAGTGCGAGTATTGCATGTTTGGGAGCATGATCTTTGCCCACATGAATTTGTTATACATAACATACCGATCATGAGATACTAAAGTACCTTAAAGGTCAAACCAAGTTGAATAAACGACATGCTAAATGGAGTGAATTTATTGAATCTTTTTCTTATGTGATCAAGTACATTAAGGGGAAAGAAAACTGTAGTCGCAGGCGTTCTTTCCCGAAAATGCATGTTAGTTACTCAACTTGAGTTGAATGTTATTGACTTTGGGCATGTTAAAGATCTTTATGCACATGATCCTACGTTTGTGATTCCTTATGCCAAATGTATTGCTAACACTTGTTGGGAGAACTATTATCTCAAGAATGGCTACCTTATGCGCACTAACAAGCTTTGTATACCCGAGCTTCACTTCGTTTGTTACTTTTGCAAGAGGCTCACGGCGGAGGACTTATGGGAAATTTCAGGCGTGACAAGACCTTTGCCACACTCTCCTTCAAGTACTTTTGGCCAAAGATGTTCCATGACATGGCACACTTCGCCAATAGATGCTCTACATGCCACAAAGCTAAGTCACAATCTCAATCTCATGGTCTACATATGCCACTTCCAATTCCATATCAACCATGGGAAGATATTAGTATGAATTTCGTGCTTGGTTTGCCTAGGACTCAAAATGGCAAGGATTCCGTATTTGTTGTTGTCGAACGATTCTCTAAAATGGCACATTTCATGCCGTGCAATAAGATAGACGATGCTTCACATGTTGCAAATCTTTTTTGTAGGGAAATCTTGAGGCTACATGGAGTGCCAAGGACCGTTGTGTCGGACTGCAACGTCAAGTTCCTAAGCTACTTTTGGAAGACACTATGCGCCAAGCTCGGCATCAAGCTACTATTCTCGACGGCCTATCATCCCCAAACCGACGGCCAAATGGAGGTCACCAACCGGACGGTATCTACTCTCCTACGCGTGTTGATCAAGAAAAACATCAAGGAGTGGGAGGAGTGCTTACCCATCGTCGAGTACGCCTACAACTGTAACGCCCCGAGACCGATGTGCCAGGTGTCGTCCAGTTATTCGCTGTTGTTGCCTTGTCATTGCTTGCGTGTAATGCATTGCATATCATGTCATCATGTGCATTTCATTCGTATACATGCTCGTCTCATGCATCCTAGCATTTTCCCCGTTGTCCGTTTTGCACTCCGGCGCTTCGTTCTCCTCCGGTGGTCATTTCTAGCTTTCTTTTGTGTGTGGGGATTAAACATTTCCGGATTGGACCGAGACTTACCAAGTGGCCTTGGTTTACTACCGGTAGACCGCCTGTCAAGTTTCGTACCATTTGGACTTCGTTTGATACTCCAACGGTTAACGGAGGGACCGAAAAGGCCTCGCGTGTGTTGCAGCCCAACACCCCTCTAATTTGGCCCAAAACCCACCAAACTCTGCTCCATGTCCTAGAGTGTTCGATCACGATCGCGTGGCCGAAAACTGCACCTCATTTGGACTCTCCTAGCTCCCTCTATGCCTATATACACCCCCCTCGAAAATTTGCGGATCCCCTCTCTAAACCCTAAAAAAAATCCCTCTCCGCCGCCGCCGGACAACGTTCGCGCGAGCCGGACGTGTCCGGATCCCGCCGCCTCCAACCAGCCGCTGCCACCTGTCCCCGGGGCGGGACCGCTTCGCCGCCCCCGCCCGAGGCCCGCCCGGCCCATGCGGGGCCCCCGCGGGCCCGTTCGCCGCCGCCCGCGCCTCCCAGCTCCCAGCGCCCCACGCCGCCGCCTCCCTCGGCTCCGGTGGCCGGCGCCGCCGCACGCCATTGCCGCCCCGAGCCGGCGCACCCGGCTCCGCCGCCCGGCGCCCTGCCACCACCACCGCCTCGGTCCCCGTGCCGCCCCGCGCCGTTCTCCACCGGCCGGAGCCGCTCCAGCGAACTCCCTCTCTGCTGCTACAGTGATCCCGGCGAGACTCCGGCGAACCTCGACATCCGCGCTGGATCTGGATCTGAAAAATCCCCTCGGTTGACTTTTCCCCCTGGAACCCTAATTTTTTTGCATTCTTGCACCTGCTATATCTCCGCATTCGTAGCTCCGTTTTGGACATATAGTATATCAAAATATTCATCTCGATGAGTACATCATTTCATTCCATTGCATCATTTTCATTTGAGTGCATCTTGATGCCCGAAATTCTGTTAGAAGGAGGCTTTGTGAGTTAATTGTCAGATCTGCTAGTTCTTCTTAGACTTTTGTCATTTTTGCCATGATTATTGTGTGCATGATATGCCTGTGAGTCCTACATATGTTTTGTTAAGGATTTTGTTATCTTTCCAGAGGTGCAACCCATGCATTTTTGTGATGTGTGTGGTGACTTGTGCAATCTTGCAAAGTGAGGCACCCGGTAAATCTGTTTTCAGGGACTTAGTAGTTTTCACTAAGTCTGGGATTATTTAGTTCATGATGCCATATATTCATGTTGTTTCCTAGTGATCCGTGCCTCTTTTAAGGATGATCAGTAAAGGAGTTTTGTTAATCTTGTAGTGCTCTATCCATCCATGTCTTTGTTTGCAATTATGGAGCACCCTAGATTGAGTCAATCGAGCTGTACTTTTGCTTCGTTGCGAATCTAGGCAGATCGTCAACTTGTTTGCGATTTTGCCGATGTTATTGTAGTTGACCCGTGCATGCTATGCCATTGTTCTTGCCATTTATAACTTGTATTTTGTGCCTTCTTTATGGATGTATGCTTTTCTTGCCATGACTTGCACCGTGGTGAGTGCATCGAGCTCGTAAACATGCCTTCGTGAGTTATGTTTCAGCATGTCCCAGTTTTCACTAAGTCTGAAAACTGATTATGTTTTTGCTATGTTCGTGTGCTTGTTAGTATATTTTGTGATCCCTTTTGGCTCAAGGTCACTAAGGGACTTTTGTTAAGCTTGTTGAGTAGCTCCATGCAATGTCTTTATTTTTTCATGTTCAGGTCCTGTAGCATGTTGTTTTGTTGCTCCGAAGAGGGCTATATGATCTGAAATTCCAAACAAGTGTTAATTTCACTAAGTCTGAGATCTGTTTTACCATTTGCGTTTTTGCCATGCTTGTTTGAACCTCCTAATGGATGTATTGGCCGTAGCTCAGTGATAGACTTTTGTTAAGCATCTTATGTGGATCCCTGCCATGTATTTTGTTGTCATGTTTGTATGCTGTAGCATGTTCATTTTGTTGCATTTAGATGCCTACTTGCTGTAAATCACAGACCGGTGTCAATTTTGAATCGCTTGCCATTTCCAAACCGTAACTCCGATTCCGGCGTTCTTTATATCGTTTTCAAGCGATTTCATCCCATCTTTCCAGTGGCACACTTGGATTTCTAAGTTGAGGCCAGGTTCATGCATTTCCTGTCATATCTTGCATTTTGCATCCAGCATCGCATCCCGCATAGCATATCATCTTTGCATCGTGTTGTTTGAGTTTCCACGTGGTTGATTATGTCCTTGTTGCTTGTTTGTCTTGTTTGGGTAGAGCCGGGAGACGAGTTCGCTACCAAGGAGCCCGTTGAGTTTGCTTTTGAGGATCCAATCAACTCTGACAACTGTGCAGGCAAGATGATCATACCCTCGAAATCACTACTATCTTTACTATGCTAGTTTGCTCGCTCTTTTGCTATGCCATTGCTACGATGCCTACCACTTGCTTGTAAGCCTCCCAAATTGCCATGTCAAACCTCTAACCCACCATTATCCTAGCAAACCGTTGATTGGCTATGTTACCGCTTTGCTCAGCCCCTCTTATAGCGTTGCTAGTTGCAGGTGAAGATTGGAGGCCGTTCCTTGTTGGAACATCTTTTATTTACTTGTTGGGATATCATTATATTTCCGTGTTATCTTAATGCATCTATATACTTGGTAAAGGGTGGAAGGCTCGGCCTCTCGCCTAGTGTTTTGTTCCACTCTTGCCGCCCTAGTTTCCGTCATATCGGTGTTATGTTCCCGGATTTTGCGTTCCTTACGCGGTTGGGTTATAATGGGAACCCCTTGATAGTTCGCCTCGATTAAAGCTTTTCCAGCAATGCCCAACCTTGGTTTTACCATTTGCCACCTAGCCTTTTCCTTCCCTTGGGTTCTGCAGACTCAAGGGTCATCTTATTTTAACCCCCCCGGGCCAGTGCTCCTCTGAGTGTTGGTCCAAACCGTCAGCCGCCGGTGGCTACCAGGGGCAACTCTGGGCTGGCCTACCAGAAGTTTGGACAATCTGAGTGTGTCCTGAGAAAGAGATATGTGCAGCTCCTATCGGGATTTGTCGGCACATTCGGGCGGTGTTGCTGGACTTGTTTTAACCTGTTGAAATGTCTTATTGTACCGGGATACCGAGTCTGATCGGTGTGTCTCAGGTGGTGGTCTATTCCTTCGTTGATCGTGAGAGCTTGTCATGGGCTAAGTTGGGACTCCCCTGCAGGGATTGAACTTTCGAAAGCCGTGCCCGCGGTTATGGGCAGATGGGAATTTGTTAATGTCCGGTTGTAGATAACTTGAACCTTAACTTAACTAAAATGTATCAACCGAGTGTGTTACCGTGATGGCCTCTTCTCGGCGGAATCCGGGAAGTGGACACGATGGTGGAGTAATGTTTGCGCAGGTTCCTCTCTAGTTTCTCGCTCGTGCTTTGCCTCCTCTTCTCGCTCTCTTTTGCGAATAAGTTAGCCACCATACTTGCTAGTCGCTTGCTGCAGCTCCACTCATATTTTACCTTGCCTTACATATAAGCTCAAATAGTCTTGATCGCGAGGGTGCGAGATTGCTGAGTCCCTGTGGCTCACAGATTACTATTACACCAGATGCAGGGCCTGATGATTCCACTCCAGGTGACGCGTATGAGCTCAAGTGGGAGTTCGATGAAGACTCTCAACGATACTACGTTTCCTTTCCCGATGATTAGTAGTGGTGCCCAGTTGGGGGTGATTGGGACCGTGTCGCATGTTGGGTTCTCTTTTATTTTGGCGCCGTAGTCGGGCCGTGAGTGTTTGGATGATGTAGTGTTATTTATGTTCTTGATTGACGTGGCGAGTGTAAGCCAACTATGTTCTCCCCTTTATTATTCATATTACATGGGATGTTGTGAAGATTGCCTAACTTGCGACATATGCCTTCAATGCGATTATGTCTCTAAGTCGTGCCTCGACATGTGGGAGCTATAGTCGCATCGAGGGTGTTACAAGTTGGTATCAGAGCCTTCCCCGACCTTAGGAGCCCCATTGCTTGATCGTTTTTAGCGGCCGAGTTGTGTCTAGAAAAATGTTTTGAGTCATTTAGGATTATATATATTGGAGAGTTTAGGAATTCTTTTTACTTCCCAGTCTCCTCATCGCTCTGGTAAGGCATCATGACGTAGAGTTTTGACTCTTCTCTTCTCAAATTTCACTAAATTTTTTTAGGATCACGCGTGTATCTTGGAATCGTTCCGATGGTTTTATGACGAGAACATTGTCTTGGTGCCTCCTGTCAGGGGTTTTGTGGAAGTGTCCTGGGGAGTTGAGCTCTGAGGTGTTGTCATCATAATTTTATCGTTGCAGTTCTGGAATACCTGAGTTTAGTACGCCGACATCAAAAATCTCTTTTATGCAGTTCGTTGGTGAGATAACCTCGATGCCACCTAGTACTGGGGCGGGAGTTCGGGAGTATCGCCATAACTTGTATAACAGATGCTTTTCGAAGGTTGAGGTAGATGGTTTCCGAAGTTTTTCTTGGTTATGTGTTGAAGGATGGATACAACTGGATGTAGGATTTGCTAGTTTGGGTGAGATATTATGCTTCCCTGTATCCCCAACACCTGATTGCATAACCGGAAAAGTTCGGGAGTTTCATAGGTGGGAATTCAAGTAGCTCTTAGGATATCTTTCCGACAGATGTATGATATGAAGTTGGGGTTCGACGTCTAGTGGTCCGCCTATTCACGGTCGGTTTTACAGTAGTCTCGTTGTGTCTTAAAGAGTCCTTGGCTATGCCGACTCGGGGACGCTTCGTATGTCATGTGCACTGCCTTGTACATGATGGTGTTGTACGATCGAGCCCGTGTAGGCCCCACCACGAAAACTTCGGACGAAATCTCTATCATATGTTTGTTCCGGCTTATTCTACAAGCCAATCCTTTGTTTTGTTTTGAGTTGTGGTATTCAAGTTGCTTCAATGTCAAGTGTTGATTCCATACCTTCCCCAAATGGTGTTCTCATACTCCGATTTGAATACTAATCATTCTGGATAATCAAGATTGTCTTGCCAATCCTTTTCAACCGGTGTGTCTCTCTTCAAATGGATCCGATCATTTCAACATCAGCAAGATCAATTATCATTTCTTCTCAACGGTGTTCGTTTCGTTCTCAACGGTGTTTTCCCACCCTCCCACCCTTGTTTTCTTGAAGGATACAGAATTATTGATCAAGTATCCATCTTATTGATGTGAAGTCTCTCCATTCTTTCCTTCATTGTTCTTATCCGGTGATTCTCATGAAGTTTCTAACGGAGCTTCAAGTTCGTCATTCTTCTTTCTTTTCTTCTCCTGTGGATTCAAGTCAAGATTTGTCGATTATATCCCCTTTTCTCATTTCAAATACCTTCTCTTGACGGTGCTCCTCATATTCATTCATTTCTCGCTATTCAATTGTTTCAGAATGCTCAAGATATCTCGAAGATTCGTGTTTCCACTATGCATTCGTTCAAGATCTTTCGAGGATGTTCTCTCATTCAAGTCTTTTATTTCAACTGGTGCATTATCTCTCTTCAAATCGTTCTACGGTGTTTATTTTGAGCGGGCCCTAACCCACAGGTCTTTTCCCAGGATCTTACCTGACTCTTCTTATTCTCCCGGAGCTAGCCTAAATTCTTTCGAAGTTTGACGTAAGAATGATTTATCATCAGTCAAATGTATTCTCAAGATCTGTCAATTCTTTTCATCGTTGGCTCAACCTTTCCATTATTCATTCCGGAGTGCCTCAACAATTCACGGTGGTGTTTCTCGTTGTCATTTGAAGACCGAAGAAGAGTTTCTCTTTAATCTTGCTCCATTCTCTTCAAGATTCGTGATTCTAGCTTGTTGCCATCCTCTCGTAATTGTTTTGATCGTGAGAATTATTTTCACCCTTCCGGAGAGATTTAAGAGTCTTCTCAGTTTGTTATCCGGAGTCCATCATTTCAGGATTATTCATTCTCAGCTTTCAGTTACCATTCTCCAATTTTACCGGTGAAGGCATTCTCAAGTTGCGCTATATCTATCTTAATCCTTTCTACGAGAATAAGTAGTGTGCCAAATCCGTTGAGTGTCATCAATTTAATTGGTGAAGGATACGCATAACATAATTCTTATTCTTGTTCATCCAAGTGATTAATTCTTTATTCCGGAGGCTCATCATATTCTCAGTTCGAGATGCTTTATCTTTTCTGTTACCGGAGTTCCTGTTGGAAATATGCCCTAGAGGCAATAATAAAAGTATTATTATATTTCAATGTTCATGATAAATGTCTTTTATTCATGCTATAACTGTATTATCCGGAAATCGTAATACACGTGTGAATACTTAGACCACAATATGTCCCTGGTGAGCCTCTAGTTGACTAGCTCGTTGTGATCAACAAATAGTCATGGTTTCCTGACTATGGACATTGGATGTCGTTGATAACGGGATCACATCATTAGGAGAATGATGTGATGGACAAGACCCAATCCTAAGCATAGCATAAAAGATCGTGTAGTTCGTTTTGCTAGAGCTTTGCCAATGTCAAGTATCTCTTCCTTCGACCATGAGATCGTGTAACTCCCGGATATCGTAAGAGTGCCTTGGGTGTATCAAACGTCACAACGTAACTGGGTGACTATAAAGGTGCATTACAGGTATCTCCGAAAGTATCTGTTGGGTTGACACGGATCGAGATTGGGATTTTTCACTCCGTATGACGGAGAGGTATCTCTGGGCCCACTCGGTAATGCATCATCATAATGAGCTCAATGTGACCAAGGTGTTGGACACGGGATCATGCATTACGGTACGATTAAAGTGACTTGCCGGTAACGAGACTGAACAAGGTATTGGGATACCGACGATCGAGTCTCGGGCAAGTAACGTACCGATTGACAAAGGGAATTGTGTACAGGGTTTGATCGAATCCTCGACATCGTGGTTCATCTGATGACAACATCGAGGAGCATGTGGGAGCCATCATGGGTATCCAGATCCTGCTGTTGGTTATTGACCTAAGAGCGTCTCGGTCATGTCTGCATGTCTCCCGAACCCGTAGGGTCTACACACTTAAGGTTCGGTGACGCTAGGGTTATTAGGAAGACTAGTATGTGACTACCGAATGTTGTTCGGAGTCCCGGATGGGATCCTGGACGTCACGAGGAGCTCCGGAAGGGTCCGGAGGTAAAGATTTATATATGGGAAGTTGTCAAACGGACACCGGGAAGTTTCGGGGTCATACCGGTATTGTACCGGGGCCACCGGAAGGGTTCCGGGGTTCCACCGGGAGGGGCCACCCCTCCCGGGGGGCCACATGGGCTGCGTGGGGCAGGGATCCAGCCCCTGGTGGGCTGGGCGCACCCCCTCCCTTGGGCCCTTGTGCCTAGGGTTGAGGGGGGAACCCTAGAGGGGGCGCCCCCCTTGGCTTGGGGGGCAAGCCACCCTCTCCCCCTCTCCCCTTGGCCGCCGCACCCCCCCTAAATGGGTTCTAGGGGCCGGCCCCCTTCTCCCTTCCCCCTATAAATAGAGGGGTGAGGGGAGGGCAGCCAGACCACCCTCCAAGGCGCAGCCCTCCCCTCCCCAACACCTCTCCTCCTCCGTTGTGTGCTTGGCGAAGCCCTGTCGGAGTACTGCCTCTCCACCATCACCACGCCGTCGT
>NC_041390.1:276267428-276275894 GCF_002162155.2 Triticum dicoccoides
TGCAGCCACGTAAAAGATGCAACAACAATTAGAGGACGTCTAACTTGTTTTTGCAGCGATTGATCATGTGATGTGATATGGCCAGAAGTTGTGATGAATGATGAATTGTGATGTATGAGATCATGTTCTTTGTAATAGGATTCACGACTTGCATGTCGATGAGTATGACAACCGGCAGGAGCCATAGGAGTTGTCTTTATTTTTTGTATGACCTGCGTGTCATTGAATAACGCCATGTAAACTACTTTACTTTATTGCTAAACGTTAGTCATAGAAGTAGAAGTAGTCGTTGGCGTGACAACTTCATGAAGACACGATGATGGAGATCATGATGATGGAGATCATGGTGTCAAGCCGGTGACAAGATGATCATGGAGCCCCGAAGATGAAGATCAATGGAGCTATATGATATTGGCCATATCATGTCACAACTATATAATTGCATGTGATGATTATTATGTTTATGCATCTTGTTTACTTAGGACGACGGTAGTAAATAAGATGATCCCTTACAAAAATTTCAAGAAGTGTTCTCCCCTAACTGTGCACCGTTGCTACAGTTCGTCGCTTCTAAGCACCACGTGATGATCGGGTGTGATGGATTCTTACGTTCACATACAACGGGTGTAAGACAGTTTTACACAGCGAAAACACTTAGGGTTAACTTGACGAGCCTAGCATGTGCAGACATGGCCTCGGAACACGGAGACCGAAAGGTCGAACACGAGTCGTATTGAAGATACGATCAACATGAGAATGTTCACCGACGATGACTAGTCCGTCTCACGTGATGATCGGACACGGGCTAGTCGACTCGGATCGTGTAACACTTAGATGACTAGAGGGATGTCTAATCTAAGTGGGAGTTCATAATTTGATTAGAACTTTATTATCATGAACTTAGTCTAAAACCTTTGCAAATATGTCTTGTAGATCAATGGCCAACGCTAATGTCAACATGAACTTCAACGCGTTCCTAGAGAAAACCAAGCTGAAAGATGATGGCAGCAACTATACGGACTGGGTCCGGAACCTGAGGATCATCCTCATAGCTGCCAGGAAACAATACGTCCTAGAAGGACCGCTAGGTGACGCTCCCGTCCCAGAGAACCAAGACATTATGAATGCTTGGCAGTCTTGTGCTGATGATTACTCCCTCGTTCAGTGCGGCATGCTTTACAGCTTAGAACCGGGGCTCCAAAAGCGTTTTGAGCACCACGGAGCATATGAGATGTTCGAAGAGCTGAAACTAGTTTTTCAAGCTCATGCCCGGGTCGAGAGATATGATGTCTCCGACAAGTTATACAGTTTTAAGATGGAGGAAAATAGTTCTGTCAGTGAGCACATCCTGAAGATGTCTGGGTTGCACAACCGTATGACCCAGCTGAACATTAACCTCCCAGATGAGGCGGTCATTGACAGAATCCTCCAGTCGCTCCCACCAAGCTACAAGAGCTTTGTGATGAACTACAACATGCAGGGGATGGAAAAGACCATTCCTGAAGTGTTCTCGATGCTGAAGTCAGCAGAGGCTGAAATCAAGAAAGAACATCAAGTGTTGATGGTCAATAAGACCACTAAGTTCAAGAAGGGCAAGGGTAAGAAGAACTTCAAGAAGGACGGCAAGGAGGTTGCCGCGCCTGGTAAGCCAGTTACCGGGAAGAAGTCAAAGAATGGACCCAAGCCTGAGACTGAGTGCTTTTATTGCAAGGGGAAGGGTCACTGGAAGCGGAACTGCCCCAAATACTTAGCGGATAAGAAGGCCGGCAACACCAAAGGTATATTTGATATACATGTGATTGATGTGTACCTTACCAGTACTCGTAGTAACTCCTGGGTATTTGATACCGGTGCCGTTGCTCATATTTGTAACTCACAGCAGGAGCTGCGGAATAAATGGAGACTGGCGAAGGACGAGGTGACTATGCGCGTCGGGAATGGTTCCAGAGTCGATGTGATCGCCGTCGGCACGCTGCCTCTACATTTACCTACGGGATTAGTTTTGAACCTTAATAATTGTTATTTAGTGCCAAGTTTGAGCATGAACATTGTATCTGGATCTCATTTAATACGAGATGGCTACTCATTTAAGTCTGAGAATAATGGTTGTTCGATTTATATGAGAGATATGTTTTATGGTCATGCTCCGATGGTCAATGGTTTATTCTTAATGAATCTCGAGCGTAATATTACACATGTTCATAGTATATATGCCAAAAGATTTAAAGTTGATAACGATAGTCCCACATACTTGTGGCACTGCCGCCTTGGTCACATTGGTGTCAAGCGCATGAAGAAGCTCCATGCCAATGGACTTTTAGAGTCTCTTGATTATGAATCGTTTGACACGTGCGAACCATGCCTCTTGGGCAAAATGACCAAGACTCCGTTCTCCGGAATAATGGAGCGAGCAACCAACTTGTTGGAAATCATACATACCGATGTGTGCGGTCCAATGAGCATTGAGGCTCGCGGAGGATATCGTTATGTTCTCACTCTCACTGATGACTTGAGTAGATATGGGTATGTCTACTTAATGAAACACAAGTCTGAGACCTTTGAAAAGTTCAAGGAATTTCAGAATGAGGTAGAGAATCAACATGACCGAAAGACAAAATTCTTACGATCAGATCATGGAGGAGAATACTTAAGTCACGAATTTGGTACACACTTAAGGAAATGTGGAATCGTTTCACAACTCACGCCGCCTGGAACACCTCAGCGAAACGGTGTGTCCGAACGTCGTAATCGCACTCTATTGGATATGGTGCGGTCTATGATGTCTCTTACCGATTTACCGCTATCATTTTGGGGATACGCTCTAGAGACAGCTACATTCACTTTAAATAGGGCACCGTCTAAATCCGTTGAGACGACACCGTATGAATTATGGTTTGGAAAGAAACCTAAGCTGTCGTTTCTAAAAGTTTGGGGATGCGATGCTTATGTCAAGAAACTTCAACCTGAAAAGCTCGAACCCAAGTCGGAAAAATGCGTATTCATAGGATACCCTAAGGAAACTGTCGGGTATACCTTCTACTTAAGATCCGAAGGCAAGATCTTTGTTGCCAAGAACGGATGCTTTCTGGAAAAAGAGTTTCTCTCGAAAGAAGTAAGTGGGAGGAAAGTAGAACTCGATGAAGTACTACCTCTTGAGCGGGAATGTGGCGCAGCGCAGGAAACCGTTCCTGTCATGCCCACACCAACTGAAGAGGAAAACAATGATGATGATCAAGGTACTTCGGATCAAGTTACTACTGAACTTCGTAGGTCCACAAGGACACGTTCCGCACCAGAGTGGTACGGCAACCCTGTCCTGGAAATCATGTTGTTAGACAACAATGAACCTTCGAACTATGAAGAAGCGATGGCGGGCCCGGATTCCAACAAATGGCTTGAAGCCATGAAATCCGAGATAGAATCCATGTATGAAAACAAAGTATGGACTTTGACAGACTTGCCCGATGATCGGCGAGCAATAGAAAACAAATGGATTTTTAAGAAGAAGACGGACGCGGATGGAAATGTTACCATCTATAAGGCTCGACTTGTCGCTAAGGGTTATCGACAAGTTCAAGGGATTGACTACGACGAGACTTTCTCTCCCGTAGCGAAGCTGAAGTCCGTCCGAATCATGTTAGCAATTGCCGCATACTATGATTATGAGATATGGAAGATGGACGTCAAAACAGCATTCCTTAACGGGCATCTTAAGGAAGAACTGTATATGATGCAGCCAGAAGGTTTTGTCGATCCTCGGAACGCTAACAAAGTATGCAAGCTCCAGCGATCCATTTATGGACTGGTGCAAGCATCTCGGAGTTGGAACATTCGCTTTGATGAGATGATCAAAGCGTTTGGGTTTATGCAGACTTATGGAGAAGCCTGCGTTTACAAGAAAGTGAGTGGGAGCTCTGTAGCATTTCTCATATTATATGTAGATGACATACTCTTGATGGGAAATAATATAGAATTTCTGGACAGCATTAAGGCCTACTTGAATAAGTGTTTTTCAATGAAGGACCTTGGAGAAGCTGCTTATATATTAGGCATCAAGATCTATAGAGATAGATCGAGACGCCTCATAGGTCTTTCACAAAGCACATACCTTGATAAGATTTTGAAGAGATTCAGAATGGATCAGTCCAAGAAGGGGTTCTTGCCTATGTTACAAGGTGTGAGACTGAGCTCAGCTCAGTCACCGACCACGGCAAAAGATAAAGAAGAGATGAGTGCCATCCCCTATGCTTCAGCCATAGGATCTATTATGTATGCCATGCTGTGTACCAGACCCGATGTAAACCTTGCCGTAAGTTTGGTAGCAAGATACCAAAGTAATCCCGGCAAGGAACACTGGACAGCGGCCAAGAATATCCTGAAGTACCTGAAAAGGACGAAGGACATGTTTCTCGTTTATGGAGGAGACGAAGAGCTCGTCGTAAAGGGTTACGTCGACGCTAGCTTCGACTCAGATCTGGATGACTCTAAGTCACAAACCGGATACGTGTATATGTTGAATGGTGGAGCAGTAAGCTGGTGCAGCTGCAAGCAGAGCGTCGTGGCGGGATCTACGTGTGAAGCGGAGTACATGGCAGCCTCGGAGGCAGCGCATGAAGCGATTTGGGTGAAGGAGTTCATCACCGACCTAGGAGTCATACCCAATGCGTCGGGGCCGATCAAACTCTTCTGTGACAACACTGGAGCTATTGCCCTCGCGAAGGAGCCCAGGTTTCACAAGAAGACTAGGCACATCAAGCGTCGTTTCAACTCCATCCGTGAAAATGTTCAAGATGGAGACATAGAGATTTGCAAAGTGCACACGGATCTGAATGTCGCAGATCCGCTGACTAAACCTCTCTCGCGTGCAAAACATGATCAACACCAGAACTCTATGGGTGTTCGATTCATCACAATGTAACTAGATTGGTGACTCTAGTGCAAGTGGGAGACTGTTGGAAATATGCCCTAGAGGCAATAATAAAAGTATTATTATATTTCAATGTTCATGATAAATGTCTTTTATTCATGCTATAACTGTATTATCTGGAAATCGTAATACACGTGTGAATACTTAGACCACAATATGTCCCTGGTGAGCCTCTAGTTGACTAGCTCGTTGTGATCAACAGATAGTCATGGTTTCCTGACTATGGACATTGGATGTCGTTGATAACGGGATCACATCATTAGGAGAATGATGTGATGGACAAGACCCAATCCTAAGCATAGCATAAAAGATCGTGTAGTTCGTTTTGCTAGAGCTTTGCCAATGTCAAGTATCTCTTCCTTCGACCATGAGATCGTGTAACTCCCGGATATCGTAAGAGTGCCTTGGGTGTATCAAACGTCACAACGTAACTGGGTGACTATAAAGGTGCATTACAGGTATCTCCGAAAGTATATGTTGGGTTGACACGGATCGAGATTGGGATTTGTCACTCCGTATGACGGAGAGGTATCTCTGGGCCCACTCGGTAATGCATCATCATAATGAGCTCAATGTGACCAAGGTGTTGGACACGGGATCATGCATTACGGTACGAGTAAAGTGACTTGCCGGTAACGAGACTGAACAAGGTATTGGGATACCGACGATCGAGTCTCGGGCAAGTAACGTACCGATTGACAAAGGGAATTGCGTACAGGGTTTGATCGAATCCTCGACATCGTGGTTCATCCGATGACAACATCGAGGAGCATGTGGGAGCCATCATGGGTATCCAGATCCCGCTGTTGGTTATTGACCTAAGAGCGTCTCGGTCATGTCTGCATGTCTCCCGAACCCGTAGGGTCTACACACTTAAGGTTCGGTGACGCTAGGGTTATTAGGAAGACTAGTATGTGACTACCGAATGTTGTTCGGAGTCCCGGATGGGATCCTGGACGTCACGAGGAGCTTCGGAAGGGTCCGGAGGTAAAGATTTATATATGGGAAGTTGTCAAACGGACACCGGGAAGTTTCGGGGTCATACCGGTATTGTACCGGGGCCACCGGAAGGGTTCCGGGGTTCCACCGGGAGGGGCCACCCCTCCCGGGGGGCCACATGGGCTGCGTGGGGCAGGGAGCCAGCCCATGGTGGGCTGGGCGCACCCCCTCCCTTGGGCCCTTGCGCCTAGGGTTGAGGGGGGAACCCTAGAGGGGGCGCCCCCCTTGGCTTGGGGGGCAAGCCACCCTCTCCCCCTCTCCCCTTGGCCGCCGCACCCCCCCTAGATGGGTTCTAGGGGGCCGGCCCCCTTCTCCCTTCCCCCTATAAATAGAGGGGTGAGGGGAGGGCAGCCAGACCACCCTCCAAGGCGCAGCCCTCCCCTCCCCAACACCTCTCCTCCTCCGTTGTGTGCTTGGCGAAGCCCTGTCGGAGTACTGCCTCTCCACCATCACCACGCCGTCGTGCTGCCGGTGGAGCTGTCTTACTCAACCTCTCCTTTCCCCTTGCTGGATCAAGAAGGAGGAGATGTCTCCCGTCCCGTACGTGTGTTGAATGCGGAGGTGCTGTCCGTTCAGCACTTGGTCATCGGTGATTCGAATCACGTCGAGTACGACTCCATCATCACCTTGCAAGCTTCCGCACGCGATCTACAAGTGGTATGTAGATGCAAACTCTCTCCCTTGACTCGTTGCTTAGATGAACTCATAGATGGATCTTGGTGAAACCGTAGGAAAAATTTTAATTTTCTGCAACGTTCCCCAACAGTTCCAAGCCCTCTCAACTATATCGTCACGAAGATCCATCTAATCATTGCAAGGGTTCAACCTGTGTTTCAACTTTTCTTTCCATTCGTTTGACCATTCTTTTACTGGAGTTTCTTCATGGAGGCTATACATGAGGGTTCATCAAAGATTATTTCCTTCTCGAAGCATTCATCGAGATTCTTTTCAGAGAAGTTCAAACATTCTTCATCTTGCTATCCGGAGTGCAATTCTTTCTTTCTTATCATTGGAGGTGGTATTATGTCATTCTTGATAATCTGAGTTCATGTTTCATGATTCACATGTTGTTAAGAATGGGGTAGTTTAAATCCATCAACCTCTTCGTTGGAGTTATCTTGGGTTATATTTCACCTAAAGCCTTCCATTGGGAATGTTGCTATTTATGGTGTTTATAAATGTCCCAAGTTCTTCATTTATCCTCCCGGTGAAATAAGTTTCTCGTCTCCTCATTCATATCAATTCAATTCTTTTTCCCATGAGTGGCAGGTTGTCACCTCATAATTTGAGATGTATTCCATAAGACCATATCAAGCTTATTCTTTTCATTGTGGTTTTCCAACAACTCCGTTCTAGCATTTGTTGTAAGCGTGCTCTCTCAAGATCGTGTTTCCCTTCGTTCATTCCATTCCATTCTTACTTTTGTTCCGGAGGCATTGTGATGTTGCTCTCTTCAACCCATCTTTTTGTTTTGTCAGGATCGTGTTCTTTTCTTGGTTTATCCATTTAACCGGAGTGTTGTGTCCTCTGCAAAAGTTCTTTCTTCTTAACAAGTCTTTCATCTCTTTTAACCGGAGTGCTACCCGAATTGGTTCTTTCTTATTCCTCTTTCTTAACGGAGTGCTTTCAACTTCGTTCATCGCTGTTGCTTCTTTCTTTCAATTTTCTCAACCTTGCAAGGTTCTTTGGTTCCACTCATTCATCAAAGAAGCAACTTAGTTTTACCTCTTTTCTTTCTTTTCCGTTTTTCCCTCCGGTGCCATTCTAGATCTCGGGACGAGATCCTCTCGTAGTGGTGGAGTGTTGTAACGCCCCGAGACCGATGTGCCAGGTGTTGTCCAATTATTCGCTGTTGTTGCCTTGTCATTTCTTGCGTGTCATGCATTGCATATCATGTCATCATGTGCATTTCATTCGCATACGTGCTCATCTCATGCATCCTAGCATTTTCCCCGTTGTCCGTTTTGCATTCCGGCGCTTCGTTCTCCTCCGGTGGTCATTTCTAGCTTTCTTTCGTGTGTGGGGATTAAACATTTCCGGATTGGACCGAGACTTGCCAAGTGGCCTTGGTTTACTACCGCTAGACCGCCTGTCAAGTTTCGTACCATTTGGACTTCGTTTGATACTCCAACGGTTAACCGAGGGACCGAAAAGGCCTCGTGTGTGTTGCAGCCCAACACCCCTCCAATTTGGCCCAAAACCCACCAAACTCTGCTCCATGTCCTAGATCGTTCGATCACGATCGCGTGGCCGAAAACCGCACCTCATTTGGACTCTCCTAGCTCCCTCTATGCCTATATACACCCCCTCGAAAATTTGCGGATCCCCTCTCTAAACCCTAAAAAAATCCCTTTCCGCCGCTGCCGGACAACGTCCGCGCGAGCCGGACGTGTCCGGATCCCGCCGCCTCCAACCAGCCGCTGCCACCTGTCCCCGGGGCGGGACCGCTTCGCCGCCCCCGCCCGAGGCCCGCCCGGCCCACGCGGGGCCCCCGCGGGCCCGTTCGCCGCCGCCCGCGCCTCCCAGCTCCCAGCGCCCCG
>NC_041390.1:276276205-276304638 GCF_002162155.2 Triticum dicoccoides
GAGGCCCGCCTGGCCGACGCGGGGCCCCCGCGGGCCCGTTCGCTGCCGCCCGCGCCTCCCAGCTCCCAGCGCCCCGCGCCGCCGCCTCCCTCGGCTCCGGTGGCCGGCGCCGCCGCACGCCATCGCCGCCCCGAGCCGGCGCACCCGGCTCCGCCGCCCGGCGCCCTGCCACCACCACCGCCTCGGTCCCCGTGCCGCCCCGCGCCGTTCTCCACCGGCCGGAGCCGCTCCGGCGAACTCCCTCTCTGCTGCTACAGTGATCCCGGTGAGACTCCGGCGAACCTCGACATCCGCGCTGGATCTGGATCTGAAAAATCCCCTCGGTTGACTTTTCCCCCCGGAACCCTAATTTTTTTTGCATTCTTGCACCTGCTATATCTCCGCATCCATAGCTTCGTTTTGGACATATAGTATATCAAAATGTTCGCCTCGATGAGTACATCATTTCATTCCATTGCATCATTTTCATTTGAGTGCATCTTGATGCCTGAAATGCTGTTAGAAGGAGGCTTCATGAGTTAATTATCAGATCTGCTAGTTCATCTTAGACTTTTGTCATTTTTGCCATGATTATTGTGTGCATGATATGCCTGTGAGTCCTACATATGTTTTGTTAAGGATTTTGTTATCTTTCCAGAGGTGCAACCCATGCATTTTTGTGATGTATGTGGTGACTTGTGCAAGCTTGCAAAGTGAGGCACCCGGTAAATCTGTTTTCAGGGACTTAGTAGTTTTCACTAAGTCTGGGATTATTTAGTTCATGATGCCATATGTTCATGCTGTTTCCTAGTGATCCGTGCCTCTTTTGAGGATGATCAGTAAAGGAGTTTTGTTAATCTTGTAGTGCTCTATCCATCCATGTCTTTGTTTGCAATTATGGAGCACCCGAGATTGAGTCAATAGAGCTCTACTTTTGCTTCGTTGCGAATCTGGGCAGATCGTCAACTTGTTTGCGATATTGCTGATGTTATTGTAGTTGATCCGTGCATGCTATGCCATTGTTCTTGCCATGTATAGCTTGTATTTTGTGCCTTCTTTATGGGTGTATGCTTGTCTTGCCATGACTTACACCATGGTGAGTGCATCGAGCTCGTAAACATGCCTTCGTGAGTTATGTTTCAGCATGTCCCAGTTTTCACTAAGTCTGGAAACTGATTATGTTTTTGCTATGTTCGTGTGCTTGTTAGTATATTTTGTGATCCCTTTTGGCTCAATGTCACTAAGGGACTTTTGTTAAGCTTGTTGAGTAGCTCCATGCAATGTCTTTCTTTGTCATGTTCAGGTCCTGTAGCATGTTGTTTTGTTGCTCCGAAGAGGGCTATATGATCTGAAATTCCAGACAAGTGTTAATTTCACTAAGTCTGAGATCTGTTTTACCATTTGCGTTTTTGCCATGCTTGTTTGAACCTCCTAATGGATGTATTGGCCGTAGCTCACTGATAGACTTTTGTTAAGCATCTTGTGTGGATCCCTCTCATGTATTTTGTTGTCATGTTTGGATGCTGTAGCATGTTCATTTCGTTGCATTTAGATGCCTACTTGCTGTAAATCGCAGACCGGTGTCAATTTTGAATCGCTTGCCATTTCCAAACCGTAACTCCGATTCCGGCGTTCTTTATATCGTTTTCAAGAGATTTCATCCCATCTTTCCAGTGGAACACTTGGATTTCCAAGTTGAGGCCAGGTTCATGCATTTCCTATCATATCTTGCATTTTGCATCCAGCATCGCATCCCGCATAGCATATCATCTTTGCATCGTGTTGTTTGAGTTTGAACGTGGTTGATTATGTCCTTGTTGCTTGTTTGCCTTGTTTGGGTATAGCCGGGAGACGAGTTCGCTACCGAGGAGCCCGTTGAGTTTGCTTTTGAGGATCCAGTCAACTCTGACAACTGTGCAGGCAAGATGATCATACCCTCGAAATCACTACTATCTTTGCTATGCTAGTTTGCTCGCTCTTTTGCTATGCCATTGCTACGATGCCTACCACTTGCTTGAAAGCCTCCCAAATTGCCATGTCAAACCTCTAACCCACCTTGTCCTAGCAAACCGTTGTTTGGCTATGTTACCGCTTTGCTCAGCCCCTCTTATAGCGTTGCTAGTTGCAGGTGAAGATTGGAGGCCGTTCCTTGTTGGAACATCTTTTATTTACTTGTTGGGATACCATTATATTGCCGTGTTATCTCAATGCATCTATATACTTGGTAAAGGGTGGAAGGCTCGACCTCTCGCCTAGTGTTTTGTTCCACTCTTGCCGCCCTAGTTTCTGTCATATCGGTGTTATGTTCCCGGATTTTGCGTTCCTTACGCAGTTGGGTTATAATGGGAACCCCTTGATAGTTCGCCTTGATTAAAGCTTTTCCAGCAATGCCCAACCTTGGTTTTACCATTTGCCACCTAGCCTTTTCCTTCCCTTAGGTTCTGTAGACTCAAGGGTCATCTTATTTTAACCCCCCCCCCGGGCCAGTGCTCCTCTGAGTGTTGGTCCAAACCGTCAGCCGCCGGTGGCTACCAGGGGCAACTCTGGGCTGGCCTACCGGAAGTTTGGACAATCTGAGTGTGTCCTGAGAAAGAGATATGTGCAGCTCCTATCGGGATTTGTCGGCACATTCGGGCGGTGTTGCTGGACTTGTTTTAACCTGTCGAAATGTCTTGTTGTACCGGGATACCGAGTCTGATCGGTGTGTCTCGGGTGGAGGTCTATTCCTTCGTTGACCATGAGAGCTTCTCATGGGCTAAGTTGGGACTCCCCTGCAGGGATTGAACTTTCGAAAGCCATGCCCGCGGTTATGGGCAGATGGGAATTTATTAATGTCCGGTTGTAGATAACTTGAACCTTAACTTAACTAAAATGTATCAACCGAGTGTGTTACCGTGATGGCCTCTTCTCGGCGGAGTCCGGGAAGTGGACACGGTGTTGGTGTAATGTTTGCGCAGGTTGCTCTCTAGTTTCTAGCTCGTGCTTTGCCTCCTCTTCTCGCTCTCTTTTGCAAATAAGTTAGCCACCATACTTGCTAGTCGCTTGCTGCAGCTCCACTCATATTTTACCTTGCCTTACCTATAAGCTCAAATAGTCTTGATCGCGAGGGTGCGAGATTGCTGAGTCCCTGTGGCTCACAGATTACTATTACACCAGATGCAGGGCCTGATGATTCCGCTCCAGGTGACGCGTATGAGCTCAAGTGGGAGTTTGACGAAGACTCTCAACGATACTACGTTTCCTTTCCCGATGATTAGTAGTGGTGCCCAGTTGGGGGTGATTGGGACCGTGTCGCATGTTGGGTTCTCTTTTATTTTGGCGCCGTAGTCGGGCCATGAGTGTTTGGATGATGTAATGTTATTTATGTTCTTGATTGACGTGGCGAGTGTAAGCCAACTATGTTCTACCCTTTATTATTCATATTACATGGGATGTTGTGAAGATTGCCTAACTTGCGACATATGCCTTCAATGCGATTATGTCTCTAAGTCGTGCCTCAACATGTGGGAGCTATAGTCGCATCGAGGGTGTTACAACAACCACGCAAGACAGTCTACTACCGTCAAGTCCCCCTTCGATGTCGTCTATGACTTCAATCCGTTGTCCCCATTGAACATCCTACCACTTGTACTTCAAGAACGAGTGAACATGGATGTAAGTGCAAGTGTAAGTTACCTCAAGAAGGTGCATGAAGATACAAGGGACATGATCGAGCATCAAGTACAACACCTCGCCACGAAGCTCAACATCAACAAGACACCAATGGTGTTCCAACCGGGTGATCTCGTATGGCTTCATATCCGCAAGGACTGCTTTCCCAACGAGCGCAAATCCAAGCTACTACCACGAGCCGATGGACCCTTCAAGGTGCTAGCACGCTACAATGACAACGCCTACAAGATCGACATCCCACGCGACAAGTACAATGTAAACGACATCTTCAACGTCAAGGACTTGGACCCATACCATGGTGATGCGGAGCATCCCACGTTTATCCCCATGTACACTCCGACTACTCTCCAAGCCCCAAGAGGACATATGACGAGACCTCAAACATACGCCATTGGACACAAGGTGAACTCGCTCCTCTCCGAACTTTCACTTTCTACATGTGAGACATGACTACTACCTCCAACGTGTATGCTATGCATGATCAGGTACTTAGAGGAAAGCCACGGAGCCACCACATCCAACAGACGAGCTAGCGAGGACGCCAAGTACAAGGACCAAGAGAAGAAGCTGCCAGAAATCTACAACCATCGAACGACCGGTCTAGACCGGATGTCCGACGCCTGGAGTCTTCACCAGCCAGCCCAAGTTCCAGCCAGCGAGACCTACAGCGGTCGGACGACCGACGTTGACCGGACGTCCGACATCCTCCAACGCCCGGATGACCGGCCCCGTCCGGAGATCTGACGATGGCTTTCCCGAGCCAAAACGCCGGACGTCCGACAAGTACCGGACGACCGGACCCTCGCGAGCCACCGGATGTCCGGTACCCGTCGGACGTCCCACGCATGTCTGTGCATAGTGTATCGGGCCGGGCCCATGTATCCCTTCGCCCTCACTTACCCCTTCGTGGCCCTAGACTATATATACTCCTCCGCCTCCACCATTTGAGGGTTAGCATTGGTGTAGCTCATTTGAGAGATAGATCATTGCTCATCCACATCGGATCTACTCCTTGAGAGAGACCGCAGCCTCTTGATGACCCACAAGTATAGGGGATCTATCATAGTCCTTTCGATAAGTAAGAGTGTCGAACCCAACGAGGAGCAGAAGGAAATGATAAGCGGTTTCAGCAAGGTATTCTCTGCAAGTACTGAAATAAGTGGTAACAGATAGTTTTGTGATACCATAATTCGTAACGAGCAACAAGTAACAAAAGTAAATAAAGTGCAGCAAGGTGGCCCAACCCTTTTTGTAACAAAGGACAAGCCTGGACAAACTCTTATATAAGGAAAAGTGCTCCCGAGGACACATGGGAATATCGTCAAGCTAGTTTTCATCACGTTCATATGATTTGCGTTCGATACTTTGATAATTTGACATGTGGGTGGACCGGTGCTTGGGTGCTGTTCTTTCTTGAACAAGCATCCCACTTACGATTAACCTCTATTGCAAGCATCCGCAGCTACAACAAAAGTATTAAGGTAAACCTAACCATAGCATGAAACATATGGATCCAAATCAGCCCCTTACGAAGCAACGCATAAACTAGGGTTTAAGCTTCTGTCACTCTAGCAACCCATCATCTACTTATTACTTCCTAATGCCTTCCTCTAGGCCCAAATAATGGTGAAGTATTATGTAGTCGACGTTCACATGACACCACTAGAGGCTAGACAACATACATCTCATCAAAATATCGAACGAATACCAAATTCACATGACTACTAATAGCAAGACTTCTCCCTTGTCCTCAGGAACAAACGTAACTACTCACAAAGAATATTCATGTTCATAATCAGAGGGGTAATAATATGCATAAAGGATCTGAACATATGATCTTCCACCAATTAAACCAACTAGCATCAACTACAAGGAGTAATTAACACTACTAGCAACCTATTAGCACCAATCCCGGACTTGGGGACAGGAATTGGATACAAGATGAACTATGGTTTTGAGATGAGATGGTGCCGATGAAGATGTTGATGGAGATTGCCCTCTCCCGATGAGAGGAGTGTTGGTGATGACGATGGCGATGATTTCCCCCTCCAGGAGAGAAGTTTCCCCGGCAGAACAGCTCTGCCGGAGCCCTAGATTGGTTCCGCCAAGGTTCCACCTCGTGGCGGCGGAGTTTTGTCCCGAAAGGTTGCTTCTGGTTTTTTCTCGATGAAAGACTTCATATAGCAGAAGATGGTCATCGGAGAGCCACCAGGGGGCCCACGAGGTAGGGGGGCGCCCCCCATCCTCGTGGACAGGGCGTGGCCCCCCTGGTCTTCATCTTTGGCAAAGATTTTTCATTATTTATTATAAGGTATTCTGTGGAGTTTCAGGACTTTTGGAGTTGTGCAGAATAGGTCTCTAATATTTGCTCCTTTTCCAACCCAGAATTCCAGGTGCCGGCATTCTCCCTCCTTATGTAAACCTTGTAAAATAAGAGAGAATAGCCATAAGTATTGTGACATAATGTGAAATAACAGCCCATAATGCAATAAATATCGATATAAAAGCATGATGCAAAATGGACGTATCAACTCCCCCAAGCTTAGACCTCGCTTGTCCTCAAGCGAAAGCCGATAACAATAAATATGTCCCCATGTTTAGAGGTAGAGGCGTCGATAAAAATAAAATACGGACATACATGCATCATGATTATTCTCATAACAGCAACATATACAGATATTGTCATATGATTACTTATGTTCAAGTGATGATCTATTCACAATGCAAAAGTATGAATCAGAAACCTTATTAAGAACCAACAAACTATAACCTCAGTCATTGAAGAAATTGCAATTTATCATAACATCAGAAAAAGTCTATGTCAGAGCTAAAAAACAAGTCCACATACTCAACTATCATCTAGTCCTTCATAACTGCTAACGCTCACGCAATACTTGTGGTTACGGAGATTTAATCGGACACAGAGAAAGATAGGGGCTTATAGTTTCGCCCCACAACCTTTTACCTCGAGGGTAATGTCAACAATAATAACTCATGCCCCCTACATCCAATTATATATATATATATATATATATATATATATATATATATATATATATATATATATATATATATATATATATATATATATATATATATATCAGGTTCTTTCCAACATGCCGGGCTTGCCAAAGGATAAAATGAAAAAGGAAAGGTGAAGATCACCATGACTCTTGCATAAGGTAGAAGATAATAATAAAAGATAGGCCCTTCGCAGAGGGAAGCAGAGGTTGCCATGCGCTTTTATGGTTGGATGCACAAAATCTTAATGCGAAAGATCGTCACTTTATATTTCCCCTTGTGATATGAACCTTTATTATGCAGTCCGTTGCTTTTATTATTTCCACATCACAAGATCGTATAAAGCTTATTTTTCCCAGACTAATCATACATATTTAGAGCAATTTTTATTGATTTTCACCGACGACAACTTACTTGAAGGATCTTATTCAATCCATAGGTAGATATGGTGGACTCTCATGGCAAAACTGGTTTAAGGGTATTTGGAAGCACAAGTAGTATCTCTACTTGGTGTTGAGAATTTGGCTAGCATGAGGGGGAAAGGCAAGCTCAACATGTTGGATGATCCATGACAACATACTTTATCTCAGATATAAGAAAACATAACCCATTACGTTGTCTTCCTTGTCCAACATCAACTCTTTAGCATGTCATATTTTGATGACTGCTTCCAATCATAAAAGATGTCAGTAATAGTGTATTTATATGTGAAACCTCTCTTTCCTTATTACTTCCTATTAATTACAATGATGACCAAAGCTATGTCTGCCAACTCCCAACAACGTTTAATCGTCACACTCTTTCTATGTGAAGTCATTACTATCAATAAGATCAATATGAACTTTTGTTTCTTTTTATTCTTTTTCTCTTTTCTTTTATTCACCCAAGATCATAGCAAGAAAATCAAGCCCTTGACTCAACACTAATCTTTATTATATAGCTCACGGACTCGATTACATAGAAAGATCATAAGGCAAAACTCAAAACTAGATCATGCCATAAACTTTATTCTACTAGATCAAAATACTACTAATAGGATAGAACTAAGGAAACCGGTAAAGATAGGAGTTGTGATTGTGATACAATACCGGGGCACCTCCCCCAAGCTTGGCAGTTGCCAAGGGGAGTGCCCATACTCATGTGATTATATATCCTTGGTTGGTGAAGAAGGTGGAGGTGTTGTTGACTTAGTTGATGGCATAGACTTCTCCCTTAATTTACGCTTGAGGACGGAATTTTGATCCCTTAGATCATCAACCTCCCACTCCAGGGTTAATATCTTTTTGCATAGGTCCTGCTTATTTTTCTGCAAGAGACGAAAATGGATAAACTCAAATTTTGGTTTCTTTACCCTATCAAGGAGACTTGACTTTTTTAACTCCACGTGCATATCCCCAGGTCGAGGTAATGGGGCTTCGTCTTCATCTGAGCTCGTCTCCTCCTTCCCATTGGGTTCATAGTCCTCTTCTTCCTCCGTGGTCCAACCATCATGCTCCACATCTCCATAGACCTTAGGATTAGCTAAGTAATCATCCACATAGCTTTCTCCTTCCAAATCCTGGGAAGACATGCTGATCTATCTGCAGCGGGACAACTCGAAACAAAAACAGAGGATAATTGCGTGATACAGGAGTCAAAACCTTCGGGGGAATATATAGTGAATTTTTACTGACCAAAATACGTATCGTGCAAGAAAATGGAGTCCGGAAGGCACACGAGTTGCTCATGAGGTAGGGGGCGCGCCCAGGGGGTAGGGCGCGCCCTCCACCCTCGTGTCCTTCTCGGACTGCTACTTAATTTCCTATTTTTCTAAATATTCCAAAACGGAGAAATATTGCCTTAAAAATTGTTTTGGAGTCGGTTTACTTACCGTACCACATACCTATTCCTTTTCGAAGTCTGAAACGTTCTGGAAAGTGTCCCTTATGTATTCCTCCGGGGTTACGGTTTCAATAATATTGGTTTCAACATTTATGGGATTACCTGAGATATAATGTTTGATTCTTTGACCGTTTACCACCTTCGGATCTGTGCCTTCGAAGTTGTTGATGTTTATGGCACCGGAGCGATAGCCCTCCTTCATAACATAGGGGCCTTCCCATTTAGAGAGAAGTTTCCCTGCAAAAAATCTTAAACGAGAGTTGTATAGCAACACATAATCACCTACATTAAACTCACGCTTTTGTATCCTTTTGTCATGCCATCTTTTTGTTGGAAATATGCCCTAGAGGCAATAATAAATTGATTATTATTATATTTCCTTGTTCATGATAATCGTTTATTATCCATGCTAGAATTGTATTGATAGGAAACTCAGATACATGTGTGGATACATAGACAACACCATGTCCCTAGTAAGCCTCTAGTTGACTAGCTCGTTAATCAATAGATGGTTACGGTTTCCTGACCATGGACATTGGATGTCGTTGATAACGGGATCACATCATTAGGAGAATGATGTGATGGACAAGACCCAATCCTAAGCCTAGCACAAGATCATGTAGTTCGTATGCTAAAGCTTTTCTAATGTCAAGTATCATTTCCTTAGACCATGAGATTGTGCAACTCCCGGATACCGTAGGAGTGCTTTGGGTGTGCCAAACGTCACAACGTAACTGGGTGGCTATAAAGGTACACTACGGGTATCTCTGAAAGTGTCTGTTGGGTTGGCACGAATCGAGATTGGGATTTTGTCACTCCATGTAAACGGAGAGGTATCTCTGGGCCCACTCGGTAGGACATCATCATAATGTGCACAATGTGACCAAGGGGTTGATCACGGGATGATGTGTTACGGAACGAGTAAAGAGACTTGCCGGTAACGAGATTGAACAAGGTATCGGTATACCGATGATCGAATCTCGGGCAAGTACCATACCGCTAGACAAAGGGAATTGTATACGGGATTAATTGAGTCCTTGACATCGTGGTTCATCCGATGAGATCATCGTGGAACATGTGGGAGCCAACATGGGTATCCAGATCCCGCTGTTGGTTATTGACCGGAGAACATCTCGGTCATGACTACATGTCTCCCGAACCCGTAGGGTCTACACACTTAAGGTTCGATGATGCTAGGGTTATAAAGGAAGTTTGTATGTGGTTACCGAATGTTGTTCGGAGTCCCGGATGAGATCCCGGACGTCAAGAGGAGTTCCGGAATGGTCCGGAGGTAAATATTTATATATAGGAAGTCCTGTTTCGGCCATCGGGACAAGTTTCGGGGTCATCGGTATTGTACCGGGACCACCGGAAGGGTCCCGGGGGCCCACCGGGTGGGGCCACCTGCCCCGGGGGGCCACATGGGCTGTAGGGGGTGCACCTTGGCCTACATGGGCCAAGGGCACCAGCCCCAAGAGGCCCATGCGCCTAGGGAACCCTAGAGGGAAGAGTCCTCAAGGGGGAAGGCACCTCCGAGGTGCCTTGGGGAGGATGGACTCCTCCCCCCCTCTTAGCCGCACCCCTTCCTTGGAGGAGGGGGCAAGGCTGCGCCTCCCCCCTCTCCCCTGCCCCTATATATAGTGGAGGGGAGGGAGGGCATCCATACCTGAGCCCTTGGCGCCTCCCTCCCTCCCGTGACACCTCCTCCTCTCCCGTAGGTGCTTGGCGAAGCCCTGCAGGATTGCCACGCTCCTCCATCACCACCACGCCGTTGTGCTACTGCTGGACGGAGTCTTCCTCAACCTCTCCCTCTCTCCTTGCTGGATCAAGGCGTGGGAGACATCGTCGAGCTGTACGTGTGTTGAACGCGGAGGTGCCGTCTGTTCGGCACTAGGATCATCGGTGATCTGAATCACGACGAGTACGACTCCATCAACCCCGTTCACTTGAACGCTCCCGCACCGCGATCTACAAGGGTATGTAGATGCACTCTCCTTTCTACTCGTTGCTGGTCTCTCCATAGATAGATCTTGGTGTTATGTAGGAAATTTTTTGAATTTCTGCTACGTTCCCCAACACTTTTAACCTTTTCTTTAAACAACTTGGCATTTTCATAAGCTTGGGTTCTCCATTCATCAAGTGAGCTAATATCAAATAACCTCTTTTCACCGGCAAGTTTGAAATCATAGTTGAGATCTTTAATAGCCCAATATGCCTTATGTTCTAGTTCGAGAGGTAAGTGACATGCTTTTCCATATACCATTTTATACGGAGACATACCCATAGGATTTTTATATGCAGTTCTATAGGCCCATAATGCATCATCAAGTTTCTTGGACCAATTCTTTCTAGACCTATTGACAGTCTTTTCCAAAATTAATTTGAGTTCTCTATTACTCAATTCTACTTGACCACTAGACTGTGGGTGATACAGAGATGCAATTCTATGATTGACGTCATATTTAGCAAGCATTTTATGGAAAGCACCATGAATAAAATGTGAACCACCATTAGTCATTAAATATCTAGGGACTCCAAACCTCGGAAAAATAACTTCTTTAAGCATTTTAATAGAAGTGTTATGATCAGCACTACTAGTTGGAATATCTTCTACCCACTTAGTAACGTAATCAACATCAACTAAAATATGTGTATATCCATTAGAGGCAGGAAAAGGTCCCAGATAATCAAAGCCCCAAACATCAAATGGTTCAATAACAAGTGAATAATTCATAGGCATTTCTTGACGTCTACTAATATTACCAATTCTTTGACATTCATCACAAGATAGGACAAACTTACGGGCATCCTTGAAGAGAGTAGGGCAATAAAAACCGGATTGCAATACCTTATGTGTAGTTCTATCTCCCGCGTGGTGTCCTCCATAAGTTTCGGAGTGGCACTTGTGTAGGATCTGTTCCCGTTCATGCTCAGGTACACAATGTCTAATAACACCATCTACTCCTTCTTTATAAATATGTGGGTCATCCCAAAAGTAATGTCTCAAATCATAGAAGAACTTTTTCTTTTGTTGGTATGTGAAGCTAGGTGGTATAAATTTAGCAACAATGTAATTAGCATAATCAGCATACCAAGGAGTACTACGGGAAGTACTTATGACATTTATTTGTTCATTAGGAAAGCTATCATCAATAGGTAGTGGGTCATCAAGAACATTCTCTAACCTAGACAAGTTGTCTGCAATGGGGTTCTCAACTCCTTTTCTATCAACAATATGCAAATCAAATTCTTGTAGTAAGAGAACCCATCTAATAAGTCTAGGTTTAGCATCTTTCTTTTCCATAAGATATTTAATAACAGCATGATCAATGTGAATAGTTACTTTAGAATCAACAATATAAGGTCTGGACTTATCATAAGCAAATACAACTGCTAAAAGTTCTTTTTCAGTAGTAGCATAATTTCTTTGAGCATTGTCTAGAGTCTTACTAGCATAATGGATAACATTTAATTTCTTATCAACTCTTTTCCCTAGAACAACACCTACAGCATAATCGCTAGCATTACACATAATTTCAAAGGGTAAATTCCAATTAGGTGGCTGAACAATAGGTGTAGAGACTAATGCTTTCTTAATTATTTCAAATGCTTCTACACAATCATCATCAAAGACAAATGGTATATCTTTTTGTAATAAATTAGTCAGAGGCCGAGAAATTTTTGAGAAGTCCTTAATGAACCTCCTATAAAATCCGGCGTGACCAAGGAAACTTCTTATACCTTTGATGTCCTTGGGACATGGCATCTTTTCAATAGCATCAACCTTGGCTTTATCAACTTCAATACCTCTTTCATAAACTTTATGCTCCAAGACAATACCCTCATTAACCATAAAGTGGTACTTTTCCCAATTCAAGACAAGATTAGTTTCTTCACATCTCTGCAAAACTCGATCAAGATTGCTCAAGCAATCATCAAAAGAAGATCCATAGACGGAAAAGTCGTCCATGAAAACCTCACAAATCTTTTCACAGAAGTTAGAGAATATAGCCATCATGCATCTTTGTAAGGTAGCAGGTGCATTACATAAACCAAAAGGCATACATCTATAAGCAAAAGTACCAAAGGGCATGTAAAAGTAGTCTTTGATTGATCTTTAGCCGACACAGGTATTTGAGAGAAACCAGAATAACCATCTAGAAAGCAGTAATGTGTATGTTTGCATAATCTTTCTAGCATTTGATCGATAAAAGGTAAGGGGTAATGATCTTTCTTAGTAGCCTTATTTAATTTGCGGAAATCAATTACCATCCTATAACCTGTAATAATTCTTTGTGGAATCAATTCATCTTTATCATTAGGAACAACAGTAATACCTCCCTTCTTAGGGACACAATGAACATGACTTACCCACTGACTATCAGCAACGGGATAAATTATACCTGCCTCGAGAAGCTTTAGTATTTCTTTTCTTATCACTTCTTTCATTTTAGGATTCAGACGTCGTTGAGGATCACGAACTGGTTTGGCATCTGCTTCCAAATTTATATTATGTTGACATAGAGTGGGACTAATGCCCTTAAGATCATCAAGAGTATATCCAATAGTAGCATGGTGCTTCTTCAGAGTTTTCAATAATCTTTCTTCCTCATGCTCTGAAAGGTTAGCACTAATAATAACATGATATATCTTCTTTTCATCAAGATAAGCATATTTAAGATTATCAGGCAACGGTTTAAGCTCAAACACAAGATCACCCTTAGGTGGAGGGGGATCCCCTAGGATTTCAACAGGCAAATTGTGTTTCAGAACAGGTTCCTGTTTAAAGAATACTTCATCAATTTCCCTTCTTTCATTCATAAACATATCATTCTCATGGTCTAGCAAATATTGTTCTAAAGGATCACTAGGAGGTACGACAATAGAAGCAAGACCAATAATTTCATCCTTACTAGGCAATTCTTCTTCACGATGTTGTTTACTAAATTTAGAGAAATTAAATTCATGAGTCATATCATCCAAGCCAACAGTAACAACATTCTTTTCGCAGTCTATCTTAGCATTAACAGTGTTCAAGAAGGGTCTACCAAATATAATGGGACAAAAGCTATCTTGTGGGGAACCAAGAACAAGAAAATCAGCAGGATATTTAGTTTTCCCACACAAGACTTCAACATCTCTAACAATTCCCATTGGTGAAATAGTATCTATTAGCAAGTTTAATAGTGACATCAATTTCTTCTAACTCAACAGGTGCAATGTCATGCATAATTTCTTTGTATAAGTCAATAGGTATTGCACTAGCACTAGCACCCATATCACATAAGCCATGATAACAATGTTCTCCTATTTTAACAGAAATAATAGGCACGCCTACCACATGTCTATTTTTATCTTTAGCACAAGGTTTAGCAATTCTAGCAGTTTCACCGTAGAACTGAATAACATGCCCATCAATATTATCAGACAAGAGATCTTTAACAATAGAAATATTAGATTCTACTTTAACTTGCTCAGGAGGTGTATATGTCTTAATATTGCTTTTACGAACCATAGCTGAAGCTTTAGCATGATCCTTTATTCTAACAGGGAAAGGTGGTTTCTCAACATAAGAAGTAGGAACAATAGGATCTTTATAAGTGATAGTATTTTCTTCAACTTTAATAGGTGCAGCTACTTTTACTTCTATGGGAGGATGATATTTAAACCACTTCTCCTTAGGGAGATCAACATAATTAGCAAAAGATTCACAGAAAGAAGCTACTATCTCAGAATCAAGTCCATATTTAGTGCTAAACTTACGGAAAATATCGGTATCCATAAAAGATTTAACACAATCAAACTTAGGTGTCATACCTGACTCCTTACCTTTGTCGAGATCCCAATCTTCAGAGTTGTGTTTAATTCTATCCAATAAATCCCATCTAAATCCAATAGTCTTCATCATAAAAGAGCCAGCACAAGAAGTATCGAGCATGGTGCGATTATTTTCAAAAAGCCGAGCATAATTTTTTTGAAGACTTGTTTCTCTTGGGAGCTCATGATTGGGGCATGAATATAACATTGATTTAAGCCTCCCCCAAGCTTGAGCGATGCTTTATCCTTCGTGAGGCCAAAAATTATATATATAATTGGGGTCACGATGAACAAGATGCATAGGGTAATACTTTTGATGAAATTCCAATTTCAATCTTCTATAGTTCCATGATCTCGTATCATCACATAGCCTATACCATGTCAATGCGTCTCCCTTCAAAGATAAAGGGAAGACCTTCTTCTTAGCAACATCATCGGGTATACCTGCAAGCTTAAATAATCCACAAACTTCATCCACATATATTAGGTGTTCATCAGGATGCTTTGTTCCATCTCCTGTAAAAGGATTAGCTAGCAGTTTTTCTATCATACCCGAAGGATACTCATAAGGAATTTCATTTTCAATAGGTTCAGTAGGTTGAGGAGCAACTCTTTGCTCTACTGGTCGGGGTGAAGATACCCCGAACAAGCCCCTCAGAGGATTACTTTCTGTAGTAACAAGTGACAGTAAATTTCAGCACACTATATAAATTTTTCCTTACCAAATTCCACCTACCAAAGGCGCTTCACTCCCCGGCAACGGTGCCAGAAAAGAGTCTTGATGACCCACAAGTATAGAGGATCTATCGTAGTCCTTTCGATAAGTAAGGGTGTCGAACCCAACGAGGAGCAGAAGGAAATGATAAGCGGTTTCAGCAAGGTATTCTCTGCAAGTACAGAAATAAGTGGTAACAGATAGTTTTGTGATAAGATAATTTGTAACGAGCAACAAGTAACAAAAGTAAATAAAGTGCAACAAGGTGGCCCAATCCTTTTTGTAACAATGGACAAGCCTGGACAAACTCTTATATACAGAAAAGCACTCCCGAGGACACATGGGAATATCGTCAAGCTAGTTTTCATCACGTTCATATGATTCGCGTTCAGTACTTTGATAATTTGACATGTGGGTGGACCGGTGCTTGGGTGCTGTTCTTGCTTGAACAAGCATCCCACTTAGGATTAACCTCTATTGCAAGCATCCGCAACTACAATAAAAGTATTAAGGTAAACCTAACCATAGCATGAAACATATGGATCCAAATCAGCCCCTTACGAAGCAACACATAAACTAGGGTTTAAGCTTCTGTCACTTTAGCAACCCATCATCTACTTATTAATTCCCAATGCCTTCCTCTAGGCCCAAATAATGGTGAAGTGTTATGTAGTCGACGTTCACATAACACCACTAGAGGCTAGACAACATACATCTCATTAAAATATCGAACGAATACCAAATTCACATGACTACTAATAGCAAGACTTCTCCCTTGTCCTCAGGAACAAACATAACTACTCACAAAGCATATTCATGTTCACAATCAGAGGGGTAATAATATGCATAAAGGATCTGAACATATGATCTTCCACCAATTAAACCAACCAGCATCAACTACAAGGAGTAATTAACACTACTAGCAACCTACTAGCACCAATCCCGTACTTGGGGACAAGAATTGGATACAAGAGATGAACTAGGGTTTTGAGATGAGATGGTGCTGATGAAGATGTTGATGGAGATTGCCCTCTCCCGATGAGAGGAGCGTTGGTGATGACGATGGCGATGATTTCCCCCTCCGGGAGAGAAGTTTCCCCGGCAGAACAGCTCTGTCGGAGCCCTAGATTGGTTCCGCCTCGTGGTGGCAGAGTTTTGTCCCGAAAGGCTGCTTCTGGGTTTTTTCTCGACGAAAGACTTCATATAGCAGAAGATGGTCATCGGAGAGCCACCAGGGGGCCCACGAGGTAGGGGGCGCTCCCTAGGGGGTGCACCCTCGTGGACAGGGCGTGGGCCCCCTGGTCTTCATATTTGGCGAGGATTTTTCATTATTTATTATAAGGTATTCCGTGGAGTTTCAGGACTTTTGGAGTTGTGCAGAATAGGTCTCTAATGTTTGCTCCTTTTCCAGCCCAGAATTCCAGCCGCCGACGTTCTCCCTCCTTATGTAAACCTTGTAAAATAAGAGAGAATAGTCATAAGTATTGTGACATAATGTGAAATAACAGCCCATAATGCAATAAATATCGATATAAAAGCATGATGCAAAATGGACGTATCACCTCTTCGGAGAAGATCCCTTTGGATTCAAGACCTCCTCGCGGAGAAGAACTCAAGACCTCCTCATGGAGAAGACCGGCTACCCTTGTATCGTCCTTAGTTGTCCGTGGATCGTGTATCTTTCCTTATGTATCCAAGGATCTAGCACATGTGTGACTTGTTCTTGTTAGTTTAAGTGGTCCTCTTGTGTTTCCCCTTGTGTTTTCCCTCGTTTCCCTCCTCGTGTTCTTCGTGTTCATCGCGGGATCCGCTCCTTTCGTGAAAGATCGACCGATTAGGGTTCTACCCTACATCATCTTGGTATCATGAGCCACATTGATCATGATTTTAGAGCCTCCCCTCGTTGTTTTCTAGCTTGATTTTGTTGTGTTCTTCCCCAATTTCGAAAATCCCCACCAAAAATAGCCCCCAATTTTTTTTGTGATTTGTTGGTTGACGAAGTTTTGTTGGATTTGATCCATGGATTTACTTGGTTTCAAGTTGATCTAGCATCTCCCCAATTTTCCCCACTTTCCATCCATGAAATCTCATCAATGTTGACCCCCAAATCCCCATTTTCCGCCCAAAATCGCATCCCGAAACTCGCATCTCGTGTTGACCCCGACCCACTGGACGACCGGCCTTTCACGGACGTCCGGAGCCCCTGGAACGACCGGACGTCCGACCTTTTCCGGACGTTCGGAACCCCTAACCCGAGCCGAATTTACGGATTTCCGAGCCCGCCCGGACGTCCGGCCCCCGGACATCCGACCTTGTCCGGACGTTCGTAACCTATAAAAACTGATTTCGCTCAAATTTTGTTTCGGCCATAACTAATTCATCCGGAGTTCGATTTTCGTGTTCTTTAGCTCGTTGAAAAGCTCTTTACACCCCCCTTCCCACAAAATACCACCAACATCTTTTGACTCCATCAAAGTTTGACAATTTTGGCATCTTTGCCTAGGGCTTCCACCACATCATCCGCTACTCCACCACCGACTTCCGCAACCTAACCAATATTGATCCCCATCGCATTAGTGGTTGCTTGAGGAGTGATTTGAGTCTCCTAAGGTGTCTAGGCTACTTAGGGATGGTTGCTTCTTCATCAACCACCACCACCACCACCATAACTTCCGCATAGGCTTGCCCACCATACACTTCCGCCACCCCAACTTAACCCAATTTTGTTTGTGTTGTGAGTTGTGTCTCCTAAGGTGTTTCGGATATTTAGGGACCGTGCTTTCAACTCCGACATCCGTGTATAGTCCACAACCATACCCTCCATTTCCACAATCCCATTGAGCTTCCGCTACCACCATTTGTCATTTGAGATTTTGAGTTCGCGGTTTTTCCGTTTCCTAAGGTGTTTCAACTACTTAGGGACGAGTCTCTATCATCTTGGTATCTCCATCAAGATCACCGCCACTCATCATCGCCAAGGACGGTAACCTCCATATCATCTTGGTATCGCGGTATCCCTCCATTGTATATTCCCTTGCCATTGCATTGATAACCCCTAGCCCTTTTTGCGTTACTTGCCTATCGAGATTAGCCATTTGAGTATTGCCGGCAACGTTACTTGTGCACATTAGTGATCTACACCATACATTGCATATATACCATATCATATTGGTATCATCATATAATCTCTTGTGCCTCAAGTTTGTTCCCGCATATACACAATTACTATCTTGGTTTGTGCATTTCGCAAAGTGGCCATACAAAAAAAAGAATAAGCTTTTAAGCAAAGAAAAAGAGTGAGCAAAGAGCTTGTAAGTAAGTGCCATAGAATCATACCACATTGCATATAAGATCATCTTGGATCATAACACCGGGAGCCATACATACATACATACATACTTGGGATAGAAAGTTCATACATTTTGCATCTTATAGGTTGTGCACAAGTGTCGTATCAGCCTATAGAGCAATCGTGCTAGCGTCTCTCTTGAGTTGTGCAGCACGAGCGTTTTCTGTGGATTCCACATTTTGAGCTTATTCCTTGGTTGCACGACCCCATTTATCTATCCGTGTGTTTGTTTCCGTGTGCCACATCTAGCTATTGGTCTACTTGTTTCACTTGCAAATTTGTGAATCTCTTTCAACATTATTGATTCTTGCTAACATTTCGCATCAAATTTTTGTGCCACTATCCTCACCGAGCTCCACCATTAGCCTTATTTGTGTAGGTGTGAGAAACCGACAAGAATTGGTACCAATTGTGCTATTTCCTTGTCCACAGTGGAGTGATCATTGATCCACTTTCAACTTTGGTCAAGGTACATTTGGTATTCGTTCTTCTCTTTCTACCACTCACATTTTTCTCTTGGAGTGATGTATAGGCAAGGCATTTCATCTCCGGTCTTCCACAACAACGACGACATGAATAACTTCATCACCAAAGCGTCGATCTTCGATCTACAATGACAAATCCAAGGTGCACAATCAAGATTGAGAGAACGCATCGAGAACCTCTCCATTAACATTCGCCACTCGGAAGCGAGGAAAAGGGACTACATCGACAACAAGCTTTCCGCACAAAAGGAGGAGCAAGATGCAAGGATGGAGAAGATTCGGACTTTGTTGGCCAAAAGTTCTTCCCCTTAATCATCCTCAAGGCGGCGGCGAGAAAGTCAATCATCTTCGGAGTGCCCAACCGATGCAAGCGCAAGTCGTCCACGTCCACATCTCCATGGTGACCATCGTCAACATCGTCATGAAGGGCAAGTCACCTCCAAGGATCATGTGCACGATGGCGACACACGACATCTACGAGCTAAAGTGCGACAATGACACCATCATCATGAAGATGCTCGCCTAGCGCAAATGTACAAGTCCCAACAAGCTTTACTTCACGCCAAGGCCAAGCCTTAAGAGCACAAGAGAAGATCGCGAGACAAGCACCACCAAGAGCACGCTACGACTACTACCACCACCACTTCGGCATCTTCGCCAAGTGTTCTCAAGGCATCTTCGCCTTCGGACATACGGCATCTTTGCGTACTTCCCATGAGTTCGCCTACATCGACATCTTCAAGTACAAGGCGACCCCCTACGAGCGAGGGCGACACTTCCATCTTCGGAAGCCCCCCAAGGAAGATGGCCGAGCATGGGACATTCCCTTCGGTCATGGAGACGAGCTACGAGGTGCCACATCATATGGGCCTCCTACAACAAGACGGCGACAAGAAGGTCAAGCAAGGGCCATCCCCTTTGACGACGGCGACGAGCACAAACTGCTTCAACAACATGTAGACGGCGCCCATATTGGACTCATACTCCGAGTCAAGCTACGAGACCGCACATGATACCTTATCTTCGGTCTTAGAGGAGAGTGATGATGTGCCATCTTCGGCCTTCATCCATGCTACGACCACGACATGATTGAGCATGGAGACATTTGCACCAACATCTCTCCGACACCCACATATAAAGAGATGCCCCAATTCCCATGTGAGGAGAGCCACCCCACCATGAGTAATATGAGTGACTCCACCATTTGTGACATTGAGTGCATTTCCTATGAGAGGATGAGTGTGACCACCACTAGCCCCACACTTGAGAGCATCCAAGAGGAAGTGAGTGAGCCACCACACTTAGTGAGTGAGGTAGTTGACACGGCATGTGAGGCCACTATGATTCCTAATGACTTAACCTCTACTCCGAGTGTGTTTTCTTCTTTGGTGCTAGGTCTCCTACATGACGACATGCCTATCCTCGAAGAGTCCATACCTCCAATGGAGACAACGATGGCCATGATGGAAGAAGATGCACCCCCACATGGTTCCATCAAGATGAAGATGACCACGACTCAGTCTTCGACACCTCACCTACAACACATGAGCGATGCTCCAAAGGTAACATAGCTGATGGTGCTTCTCTTGTCCCACTAGTGGACTATTTTACCAATGATTGCTTGCATGATGTTGACACACCTATTCCCATGCTTCATGCTAGTGCGACTTCCTCATGTCATGACTTACCTATTTATGATGACGAGCATGTCGAGTTGCCTAGTTGTGATGCTATGCTCCATAGGATATCATGTGAAAATTCTGTTGGTCACATCATGTTTGACAATCCATTAACCTTGTCATATGCTATGAGTGAGATATCCCATATTGCATCATTTCAATCTCAACATAGTAGCTATGCATGCCCCATTACAATAAATCTCATTTGCACTTATGGCATATATGACGAGATGATGGTCATTGGCTTTTGTTTTTCATGTGATGATATTGCTATGCTTCCTTTACATTATTTGCACAATTCATCTCATATGCCTTGCCATGAAAATTATTGTGTATCGCATGATTACTTCCCTTGTGTGCACCATATGCATACCATTCCTCACAATGCTCTAGATATTTCCCATGATGCATTACACAATTTGAGTCTCCATTATGCTATACATAACAACAAAGCTCTTATGATGGATGACATGTTTCTATATCACGCATCTCATTTGTTTGAGCATTGGATATTTTGTGCTAGCTAACCAACACTTGCACATGCACATCATGATGGATGACGTGTATATCTACCACACACACACAATTTTACTTTTTCCTTTGTTTTGTGTAGGTACTCAGGTATACTCGTCAACCTCTCAATCCCAAGAGTTGACGAAAGGAGCTCTTGAGAGAAAAGATGACTTGGGATCCCGTGAACTATCCTTCCCACCGCTCTCTTCGCGCAACAACTACGCGCATCTCTCTCACTTGGCTCTCACACGGCTATGGGCTATATACCGCTTGTCACTTCATTCTCATTTTATCGTGTTCACTTTGCATGCTATGCTTACTTCTATGCCTTTTCCATGCAATTGTGACCCTTGCGTGCATCTACCCATGCTTCACCATTATGCTACTACTATGTGTATTTGCATGCTTGGTGGAGATCCTTGTTGCTATTGCCATGTTTATCATGTGCCTCATGCTATTGATCCTATTTTTCTCATATCCTCCTTTCATGTTTGTGCTATGTCATGTAAATTATTCATACACACTGTTTGCACATAAGACATACTTGACATGATTCCTTCTAGTATGTTGCAACTTCGCACTACTAGCTTGCTTGCCTTGATTCACATGATTGCTTGCTTTGTCGCATCACCCATGTTCCATTCTTACTTTCTTTCTTGGGTTGATGACATATATGTTCATGCCTATCACTTGATTTGTCTTGATCATTGTCTCTTGCCTCCAATTGTTGCATCTATGCTTATTGATCGTGGAGACTTGGACATCTTACTTGTGATGCATGCTTGTTTAATTGAGCCTAGTGCATTTGGTTGTTCTCACATCATATGCCTCCATACTATGAAATGCTCCCTTGTCCTTTCTTATGATGAACATGATGCATACACTTGTTGGGTATCTTACCACATGAATGATAGGTTTTGCACTTCAGCTAACCTCATTTGTTTTTCCGAGTGTTTGTCATGTTCTTTCATTTTGAAGGATTCACAAGGCGGTGCCGTTATGCGACAGCTTGGTCATGCGAAGGCATACACGATGCGCAACACCAACTTTTGTGACAATCTCCTAAAGGTGACCTCCTTCCCTTTGAGCCATCCTCAAATACGCATATTGGATGGGTCATTCTTTCATTGTTGTTTCCTTCTTCTTGTCTACATGTTGCACCTATTGGATGGAGGACCGACATTGAAGATTGGCTCTATGGACCTTCGCATTGAGGAGCGCTCGGACTTATTGGATGCACCTTCGAATCTCCACTCATGCCACGACATCGAGCATTGGTACACCAACACCTCCATATTTGTTGATTGTACTCACACTTTTCATGCTCATTGGACATCTTACACTCATGAAAAATTTGCATCTTATGCATGGATTGACTCCCATTATGATTGCCTTGTTGCATCTTGTATTCCCATGTCATCCATGATATATGAGCTTGTGCATTTCCTTAGCATATTTGTTGTGATCTTTCTTGATGGCATATTCATACATCATGATCTTATTGCCTACCATCAATTGCATGATCACATCACATTGAGCATCCATTACCATATTCATGCTATTGATAAACCATCTCACTATGACATCATTTTGCACCATGGTTGCATTGATCATATTCTTGCTTTTGCTCCCATGAATGTTGTGCATACATTTCCATATATTTTGGATAAGCTTCATGCACCTTGTCATGATCAATATTGTCGCATGGACACGTGTTTACTTGATGGACACTTTGTGTGCGCTAACCATTGTATTTCCAAGTGTACTTCGTGTTTGCTCATTATGCATGTACCACATGCCGGAGACACCTTGGAGTACTTGGATTACGCCATGCCTTCAACTCCGTCCAACTACAAGTCCGTCCACGACAACCATTTCCATGGTGACGAGGATCATGATCCAAGGTCGGATCTTCCCCAAGGGGGGGGGGAGATGATGCGGAGCATCCCACGTTCATCCCCATGTACACTCCGACTACTCTCCAAGCCCCAAGAGGACATATGACGAGACCTCGAACATACACCATTGGACACAAGGTGAACTCGCTCCTCTCTGAACTTTCACTTTCTACATGTGAGACATGGCTACTACCTCCAACGTGTGTGCTATGCATGATCAGGTACTTAGAGGAAAGCCACGGAGCCACCACATCCAACGGACGAGCTAGTGAGGACGCCAAGTACAAGGACCAAGAGAAGAAGCTGCCAGAAATCTACAGCCACCGGACGACCGGTCTGGACCGGACGTCCGACGCTTGGAGTCTTCACCAGCCAGCCCAAGTTCTAGCCAGCGAGACCTACAGTGGTCGGACGACCGACGCTGACCGGACGTCCGACATCCTCTAGCGCTCGGACGACCGGCCCCGTTCGGAAACCCGACGATGGCTTTCCCGAGCCAAAACGTCTGACGTCCGACAAGTACCGGACGACCGAATCCTCGCGAGCCACCGGACGTCCGGTACCCATCGGACGTCCGAAGCCTATCTGTGCACAACGTATCGGGCCGAGCCCATGTATCTCTTTCCCTCACTTACCCCTTCGTGGCCCTAGACTATATATACTCCTCCACCTCCACCATTTGAGGGTTAGCATTGGTGTAGCTCATTTGAGAGATAGAGCATTGCTCATCCACATCGGATCTACTCCTCGAGAGAGACCACAACATCTTCAGAGAAGATCCCTTTGGATTCAAGACCTCCTCGCAGAGAAGAACTCAAGACCTCCTCACGAAGAAGACCGGTTACCCTTGTATCGTCCTTAGTTGTCCGTGGATCGTGTATCTTTCCTTATGTATCCGAGGATCTAGCACATGTGTGACTTGTTCTTGTTAGTTTGAGTGTTCCTCCTGTGTTTCCCCTTGTGTTTTCCCTCGTTTCCCTCCTTGTGTTCTTCGTGTTCATCGTGGGATCCGCTCCTTTCGTGAAAGATCGACGGAGTAGGGTTCTACCCTACATCACATGGCGATGAAGATCATGATCCATGGACAGATATCTCCCAAGGGGGGGGGGAGATGATGCGGAGCATTCTTCCATCATCCCCATGGACTCTACACTAACACATCAAGCACCACGTGGACCCATGACAAGAGCTAGAGCACGAGTAATGGAAACTGAGGTGAACTCCTTCCTACTTGACATGCATATGGACACGAGTGGAACTTGGTTGCTACCTCACCAAAATGCACCATGTATCATTAGGTATGAAGAGGAACATCACCAAGGAGAAGGAGAAGCACCCCAAGTCCATAAGGAAGGAGAAGGAGTTCAAGAGGAGCAAGACTGCAAGTTCCAGGTGACCCCGTGCCCATGGGCCCCCGTGCCCACGGACTACACATGGAGCTCACACTCTAGCACCCCATGTGCATGGGAACCGTGTGCACACGGACCCAACTTACCCCATGGGTATGGGCCATATAGGATAGTTGGCTAAGTTTGGCTGTTGGGCCTCCACTTTGTTCACTTCGCCCCAAGCCTATATATTCCGTACCTAGCGTCATGTTTAGGGTTAGCAAAGACATATGTGAGATATTTGAGAGCTTTGCTCCTTCTACCACTCCATTGAAGATCAAGGCCTCCTAGGAGAGGATCCACTTGTGGATTTCAAGACCTCCTCTTGGAGAAGATTGTCATCATCAAGACCTCATATCTTAGGAGTGGGAAGAACTTTACCTAGTGCTTGTTTCCTTTGGTTGTGCTTGTATTCTTGTGGATCTATGTGTTTGCTATTCTAGTGGATATGTGATTGGGTTTTGTTGGAGTGAATTCCTCTTTGTGTTCTTGGTGTTCATCCCTTTCCCCCCTCCAAGCGTGAAAAGACCCATCTTAGGGTTTCGCCCTACAACACGTTCAATGTGTGGCGACCGAAGACTTGGCGTGTACTTCAAGCATATCTGATTTGATTCGGCATAAATCCTTAGATGGCAACCGACCATTTGTAACCCCAGATACCCCTGGTGCCTATATTAACCAGAGGTTTTAGTTTGTAGAGGACCCATTCATACATTCATCATCATACCCCTAGGGTTTAGACCATAACTCACGATCTCGAGGTAGACCAACTTTGTACTTTGATATATCCATAATATAAGCAAGACTAGGACGTAGGGCTTTGCCCCCATAGAGAGGGACCGAACCTGGGTAAAACGCCATGTGTTCTTCCTCTTGTTACCCATCAATTATATCTAATAGCTCGCCCCCCCTACCCGAGGTCTGCTGGTTTTGACACCGACACTTGGCATACACTTCAAGTGTATTTGAAGGATTAGCATGTTTATCCCTACATTGTAATTGACCATCACTGGTACATCGAGCTGCTATACAAATGGTTTTTAACCCCTTTCCGTGATGACATTTTAAACTGTCGCCTTGCTAGTGTGTGCGATAGGGGGGTCCTTCCCACACGACCTAGAAATCGTCGGGGATAGGGAGTCATGATGCAAATGCGTTGCCAAATGTAATCCTATGCGATGCAGCAACATATCACACACACCACATTCTGGCACACGTCTGGGATTGTTGATCAAACATTCTAATGATGCAGTGAAACCAAACGGTGTTTCATACTGGACCGTTTGCGAAATAGTATCTAATGCACACGGGCCATCGTAGGAACCGTGTGCGATATGTGCCCCATAGCACGCGCGTATTCTCCGGAAATCGTCTACCATGCATAACACCATCGCACACGTTTCTTGAACAATTACCTTGTGCGATAATGTGCTATCACAAATGGCTCAGAAGCCCCTTTGCACATATACAAGTGCTGCATATCGTTTGCGATTTGTTGTGTATCACCGACGATTGCGGTATGAGTGACGTGTGCTTTCTGTTCAAGATCACACACATGTTTCCTGAACAATTTACGAGTGGGACTGCATTTTGCATTGGGCATGGTTTACCATAAGCTCTCGTGTGCGATAATGTGCTATCACAAACGGTTCGGGAGCCCCTACGCACACGTAGACGTGCTGCAAATCATCTGTGATTTGCCGTGTATCACCGATGGTTCTGCTACGATTGACGTGTGCTCTCCGTTCTGGATCACACACACTCATTTAGTTGGACCATGTGCGCATCAATGGCCAGGTTAAAGCAAAAATATCGCATTTGAATCGGCATGCAAAAAGCAAATTCGCCACAATACGCATTTGAACAAATAGTGTCCACATGAAGAACATTCATCAGAATTCGCAACCATATGCAATTGAACAAATGGTAGCTAAATTTCAATGATTTGTCGACATATGCAATACATAATTAATCATAGTGTACAAAATATGAAGACCTCATCACATGGAAAATAATGGATCGATGCGTATATGTTTTGCGGCTAACTCTTACACATTGTTTCAGGAGAAGTCATGATGAAATCTTCATTATCATCAGTGGGCTTGATGAAGTGATTCAGGAAGAAGTTGCTGATAAATCTCCTAACCATCAACAATTCACCAGTGGGGAGCAGTTTAGGGGTCCTTGGTTCAAAGATGAGCTGCAGGATTTTTAAGATTGGAATGTGCCATATGAGTGGAGTAGAAGATATTAATTAAGATAGACTTACTGGTACTAATTCGTGAGCATCTTCACAACAATCAGCAGATTTGCACATGGAGATCATGTGTCTACAAACATAGTATCCACAAAGGTTGGTCCCTACTTGTTGCTGAGGAGACCGAATTTTTTTGTACAAAATTAGTCATGTATTTCCCTATTAGGAACAATCTAACCAGTTAGATGTATTTTTCTTCTTCTTTGGGCAGAAATAGAAAGAGGTTTATTTAGAAACTTGAACATTTGACTAGCGTAAGAAAAGATATTTTCAAATTATTGGATGCATTTTCCAAAAATAACAGATTTCAGTGCCTTGGTGGAGAAATGATCTCATGCTGCAGAGGTAGTTCCCTCTTGAACAGGTTCCCTGGTTTACTTTTCCATAATGCCAACACACTGCAAATGAAGGTGAACTTTCACATACTCAAGTTTTTAACCAAATATGAATGCAAATTATCTTCAACATCATAGAATTCAATACTTATCCATGAATTTCTGAAGATGCATCATATCCTGAGGCTTTATTGACTCTTTGAGAGAATCCGGGTAGTAAACTATGTTCTTGTTTGGAACAATGAATACCAAGATCCAGTGATTGCTACAGATTAAGAAAACCACGAACTTACGAACCATGTCGAAATCTAAAAGACAATTGATAACCCACAAGTATGGGGATCACAACAGTTTTCGAGGGTAGAGTATTCAACCCAAATTTATTGATTCGACACAAGGGGAGCCAAGGAATATTCTCAAGTATTAACAGTTGAGTTGTCAATTCAACCGCACCTGAAAGATTTAATATCTGTAGCAAAGTGTTTAGTAGCAAAGTAATATGGAAGTAACGGTAACGATGGCAAAAGTAGCAGTATTAGTTTTGTAGTGAGTATAAAAGTGGCAACGAAAAAGTAACTAAGCAAAGATCAATATGTGAAAAGCTCATAGGCACTGGATCAGTGATGGATAACTATATCGGATGTGATTCCTCATGCAACAATTATAACATAGGGTGACACAGAACTAGCTCTAGTTCATCAATGTAATGTAGGCATGTATTCCGAATATAGTCATACGTGCTTATGGAAAAGAACTTGCATGACATCTTTTGTCCTACCCTCCCGTGGCAGCGGGGTCCTATTAGAAACTAAGGGATATTAAGGCCTCCTTTTAATAGAGTACCAGACCAAAGAATTAACACTTAGTGAATACATGAACTCCTCAAACTACGGTCATCACCGGTAAGTATCCCGATTATTGTCAATTCGGGGTTAACGGATCATAACACATAATGGGTGACTATAGACTTGCAAGATAGGATCAAGAACTCATATATATTCATGAAAACATAATAGGTTCAGATCTGAAATCATGGCACTCGGGCCCTAGTGACAAGCATTAAGCATAGCAAAGTTATAGCAACATCAATCTCAAAATGTAATGGATACTAGGGATCAAACCCTAACAAAACTAACTCGATTACATGATAAATATCATCCAACCCATCACCGTCCAGCAAGCCTACGATGGAATTACTCACGCACGGCGGTGAGCATCATGAGATTGGTGATGGAGGAAGGTTGATGATGATGACGGCGTCGGGTTCCCCTCTCCGTAGCCCCGAACGGACTCCAGATCAGCCCTCCCGAGAGAGATTAGGGCTTGGCGGTGGCTCCGTATCATAAAACGTGAATCCTTCTCTCTGATTTTTTCTCCCCGAACGTGAATATATAGAGTTGGAGTTGAGGTCGGTTGAGCACCAGGGGGCCCACGAGGCAGGGGG
>NC_041390.1:276304819-276314843 GCF_002162155.2 Triticum dicoccoides
TGTAGGCACGCCCCCACCCTCATTGACAGGGTGTGGCCCCCTGGCCTTGATTCTTTCGCCAATATTTTTTATATATTCCAAAAATATTCTTCGTTGATTTTCAGGTCATCCCGAGAACTTTTATTTCTGCAAAAAAATAACACCATGGCAATTCTGCTGAAAACAGCGTCAGTCCGGGTTAGTCCCATTCAATTCATGCAAGTTAGAGTCCAAAACAAGGGCAAAAGTGTTTGGAAAAGTAGATACGATGGAGACGTATCAACTCCCCAAGCTTAAACCTTTGCTTGTCCTCAAGCAATTCAGTTGATAAACTGAAAGTGATAAAGAAAAACTTTTACAAACTCTGTTTGCTCTTGTTGTTGTAAATATGTAAAGCCAACATTCAAGTTTTCAGCAAATATTATGAACTAACCATATTTCACAATAACATTTGGGTCTCCGGTTTACTCATATCAATGACATAATCAACTAGCGAGCAACAATAGTAAATCTCAGGTGACAACACTTTCTCAAAACAATCATAATATGATATAACAAGATGGTATCTCGCTAGCCCTTTCTGAGACCGCAAAACATAAATGCAGAGCACCTCTAAAGATCAAGGGCCGACTGGAAATTGCAATTCATGATAAAAGAGATCCAGTCACAATCATACTCAATGTAAACTAATAGTAATGCATGCAAATGACAGCGGTGCTCTCCAACTGGTGCTTTTTAATAAGATGATGATGACTCAACATAAAAGTAAATAGATAAGCCCTTCGCAGAGGGAAGAAGGGATTTGTAGAGGTGCCAAAGCTCGGTTTTGAAATAGAGATAAATAAAATTTTGAGCGGTATACTTTCATTGTCAACATAACAACCGAGCGATCTCGATATCTTCCATGCTACACACATTATAGGCGGTTCTCAAGCAGAATGGTAAAGTTTATACTCCCCCTACCACCAACAAACATCAATCCATGGCTTGTCCGAAACAACGGGTGCCTCCAACTAACAATAATCCTGGGGGAGTTTTGTTTGCAATTATTTTGATTTGATTTAAGCATGGGACTGGGCATCCCGGTTACCAACCATTTTCTCGTGAGTGAGGAGCGGAGTCCACTCCTCTTGAGAATAACCCGCCTAGCATGGAAGATATAGACAACCCTAGTTGATACATGAGCTATTCGAGCATACAAGACAGAATTTCATTTGAAGGTTTAGAGTTTGGCACATACAAATTTACTTGGAACGGCAGGTAGATACCGCATATAGGAAGGCATGGTGGACTCATATGGAATAACTTTTGGGGTTTATGGGATTGGATGCACAAGCAGTATTCCCGCTTAGTACAAGTGAAGGCTAGAAAGAGACTGGGAAGCGACCAACTAGAGAGCGACAACAGTCATGAACATGCATTAAAATTAATCAACACTGAAGTTGATTTTGTTTCAACTACATGCGTGAACATGTGCCAAGTCAAGCCACTTGAATCGTTCAAAGGAGGATACCACCCTATCATACCACATCACAACCGTTTTAATAGCATGTTGGCACGCAAGGTAAACCATTATAAACTCCTAGCAAATTAAGCATGGCATGAGCAACTATAATCTCTAATTGTCATTGCAAACATGTTTCATTCATAATAGGCTGAATCGGGAATGATGAACTAATCATATTTACAAAAACAAGAGAGGTCGAGTTCATACCAGCTTCTCTCATCTCAATTAGTCCATCATATATCGTCACTATTGCCTTTCACTTGCACAACCGAACGATGTGGATAATAATAATAGTGCACGTGCATTGGACTAAGCTGGAATCTGCAAGCTTTTAATACAAGGAAGAGGACAAGGTAATACGAGCTCTTAGTTAGATCAACAATAATGCATATAAGAGCCACTTCAACATTTTCATCATGGTCTTCTCCTCTCGACCCCCAAAGAAAAGCAATAAAACTATTTACACGGGAAAGCTCCCAACAAACAAAAGAATAACGAGAAATCTTTTTTGGTTTTCTTTTAGTTATTACTACTACAGGCATGGAAAGTAAACTTAGCTAAAATCTACAACTATTTTTTTGTTTTTTCTTAAGGTTTTTTCAAACACACATGAAGAAAGCTTAAAAAGAAAATAAACTAGCATGGATGATACAATGAAAAAGTATGAGCACCGACAACTGGCATGAGTGTGTGAACATGAATGTAATGTCGGTGAGAAATATGTACTCCCCCAAGCTTAGGCTTTTGGCCTAAGTTGGTCTATGCCCATGGATGGCCTGGCGGATATCCGAAGTTGTAACTGGGGTCGTACTGACATGCAACTGCTACTGCCTCATGAGCTGCAACCTGGAGGCGAGCTGCCTCCGTACTCCTCTCGTACTCGTTCACCTCCTCCCTGGTTATAACATATCTCCCTTTTGACTGAAACTTAAAGAAAGTAGGAGCAGGGAGAGTAACATGGACAGTGCGATGCCTGTCAAAGATTAGTCGGTACTGGAGAGGTTGTTCATTCCTCTCAGTAAACTGGTGGCGAATCATAGCATTAAAATCTAGATAAGCAGGAGGTAACTCCATATCATTTTCATGTACGGGTACCTCAAGAAAATTAGCTAAGCGGGTTTCATAAATTCCACTGAACAAATCTCCACTAATACTGTTATGATGCAACCTACGTGCAACAATGGCCCCCAAGTTGTATTGTTTATCTCCTAATACAGTACTCTTGAGAACACTAAGATCGGGAACACACATGTGACATGCCTCATCCTTACCATTAATGCATCTACCTATAAAGAGAGCAAAATAATGTATGACAGGAAAATGAATGCTCCCTATGGTAGCTTGTGTTATTTCTCTAGATTCCCCCACAATGATACTAGCAAGAAATTCTTTAAATTCATATTTGCGAGGTTCATTAACATTACCCCACTGCGGGAGTTTACAACAAGTATTAAAATCTTCTAAGTCCATGGTATAAGATTTATCACATAGATCAAATTGGATAGTGTGAGAATTGCGTGATGATGTAAATTTAAACCTTCTCACAAAGGAATCAGTTAGGTGATAATATTGGGGGCACTTATCTGACATGAAGCCCTCAAGTTCAGCATTACACACATACACGTCAAATTCCTCCTTAATTCCTGCTTGGACCATAAAATTTTCTGACGACCATTCACAAGGCCGCACTTGAGATTCTCTTGGTAGTTCATAGTCCGGCTCACGTATCGCGGGCCTGGGTCCTTGCTTCCTTGAGGAACCACCTTGGTACATTTTCCTAAACATATTTATTCCTCTGAAAAATTTCTGAAATTTTTAGTAACTCAAAAATAAAAGTGAACCAAACTCAACAAGATTGATAGCAACTACTCCCACAACTGCCTAGAGGCCATATCATGCAATATAACTACTTGGGACCAAATAAATTTGACATGCAAGCTCAAGAACAGGGTCACCTAAGCAGCAAAAATTTGCAATAAATAAAGCACTCGAACAAAAACTAATTGGACCATTGGAGGAGTCACATACCAAAAAACAATCCCCCAAAGCAGTTTTGTGAATGGAGCTTTGAGCAAGGAGATCGAAAATGGCAGCAAAACGAGCTAGAACACGGGTTTGAGCTCTGTGGTGATTTTTTCTAGAGGAAGAAGGAGTGTGTGAGTGCAAGAATAAGTGGATGGGGGCCACGAGGGGCCCACGATGCAGGGGGCATGCCCAGGGGGTAGGGCACGCCCTGCACCCTCGTGGCCAGGTGGTTGCCCCCTCTAGTGTGTTCTCAGTGCCAATAATTCTTAAATATTCTACAAAAAATCATATTTCATTTTCGGGACATTTGGAGAACTTTTATTTTCGGGGTATTTTTTATTGCAAGGATAATTCAGAAAGCAGACAAAAAATACTATTTTTGCTTTATTAAATCTAAATAACAGAAAGTAAAAAGAGGGTACAAAAAGTTGTGTTTTCTAACTTCATCCATCTCATGCTCATCAAAAGGAATCCACTAACAAGGTTGATCAAGTCTTGTTAACAAACTCATTCCGAATTGCATGAAACCGGAGAATTTTCGAATAACACTAGGTTACATCAACGGGGATATGCACATCCCCAACAATAAGAATATCATATTTCTTCTTGACAATAGGAAGAGGAAATTCAAAACCTCCAATAATAATCGTTGAAAATTTTCCAACAGAATTGATACTATGGACTTGAGGTTGTTTCCTCGGAAAGTGTACCGTATGCTCATTACCATTAACATGAAAAGTGACATTGCCTTTGTTGCAATCGATAACAGCCCCTACAGTATTTCGAAAGGGTCTACCAAGAATAATAGACATATTATCGTCCTCGGGAATATCAAGAATAACAAAGTCCGTTAAAATAGTAACGTTTGCAACCACAACAGGCACATCCTCACAAATACCGACAGGTATAGCAGTTGATTTATCATCCATTTGCTAATATATTTCAGTAGGTGTCAACTTATTCAAATCAAGTCTACGATATAAAGAGAGAGGCATAACACTAACACCGGCTCCGAGATCACATAAAGCAGTTTTAACATAGTTTCTCTTAATGGAGCATGGTATAGTTGGTACTCCTGGATCTCCTAGTTTCTATGGTATTCCACCTTTAAAAGTGTAATTAGCAAGCATGGTGGAAATTTCAGCTTCCGGTATCTTTCTTTTATTAGAAACAATATCCTTCATGTACTTAGCATAAGGGTTCATTTTAAGCATATCAGTCAAACGCATACGCAAAAAGATAGGTCTAATCATTTCAGCAAAGCGCTCAAAATCCTCATCATCCTTTTTCTTGGATGGTTTAGGAGGGAAAAGACATGGGTTTTTGAACCCATGGTTCTCTTTCTTTACTGTGCTTCCTAGCAACGAAGTCTCTCTTATCATAATGTTGATTCTTTGATTGTGGGTTATCAAGATCAACAACAGGTTCAATCTCTACATCATTGTTATTGCTAGGTTGAGCATCAACATGAACATCATTATTAACATTATCACTAGGTTCATGTTCATCACCAGATTGTGTTTTAGCATCGAAAATAGAAATATCATTGGGATTCTCAGGTGTGTCTACAACAGGTTCACTAGAAGCATGCAAAGTCCTATCATTTTTCTTTTTCTTCTTCTTAGAAGAACTAGGTGCATCAATATTAGTTCTCTGAGAATCTTGCTTAATTTTCTTAGGGTGGCCCTCAGGATACAAAGGTTCCTGAGTCATTTTACACCCTCTAGTCACAACTCTAACAACATTATCATTTTCTTATTATTGAATTCATTGAGCAAATCATTCTGAGCTTTAAGTACTTGTTCTACTTGAGTGGTAACCATAGAAGCATGTTTACTAATAAGTTTAAGTTCACCTTTAACTCTAGACATATAATCACTCAAGTGTTCAATCATATAAGCATTACGTTCCAATTGACTACCAACATAAGCATTGAAGTTTTCTTGTTTAACAATAAAATTATCAAACTCATCTAAGCATTGGCTAGCAGACTTATAGCGAGGAATATCACCTTCATCAAATCTATAGAGAGAATTTACCTTCACTACCTGTGTCGGGTTATCAAGACCATGTATTTCTTCAATAGGTGGTAAATTCTTAACATCTTCAGCTTTAATACCCTTTTCTTTCATATATTTCTTTGCCTCTTGCATATCTTCAGGACTGAGAAGTAGAATACCCCTTTTCTTCGGAGTTGGCTTAGGAGTTGGTTCAGGAAGTGTCCAATCATTTTCATTAGTCAACATATTATTCAATAGCAATTCAGCTTGATCAAATGTTCTTTCCCTGAAAACACAACCAGCACAACTATCCAGGTGGTCTCTGGAAGCATCAGTTAGTCCATTATAAAAGATATCAAGTATTTCATTTTTTTGAGAGGATGATCAGGCAAAGCATTAAGTAATCGGAGAAGCCTCCCCCAAGCTTGCGGGAGACTCTCTTTTTCAATTTGCACAAAATTATATATTTCACTTAAGGCAACTTGTTTGTTATGAGCGGGGAAATAATTAGCAGAGAAGTAATAAATCATATCCTAGGGACTACGCACACAACCAGGATCAAAAGAATTAAACCATGTTTTAGCATCACCCTTTAATGAGAACGGAAACAACTTAAGGATAAAGTAATAGCGAGTTTTCTCATCATTAGTGAATAGGTGGCTATATCATTTAATTTAGTAAGATGTGCCACAACAGTTTCAGATTCATAGCCATAAAAAGGATCAGACTCAACCAAAGTAATTAACTCAGGATCGACAGAGAAATCATAATCCTTATCAGAAATACAGATAGGTGAAGTAGCAAAAGCAGGGTCATATTTCATTCTAGCATTCAAAGATTTTTCTTTAAGCTTAGCTAATAATTTCTTAAGATCATATCTATCATTGTAAGCTAAAAATTCTCTAGCAGTTTCTTCATCCATAACATAACCCTGAGGCACAACAGGCAATTCATATCTAAGGGGAGAATCTTCATCATCACTTTCATCAATATTATCAGTTTCAATAATTTCATTCTCTCTAACCCTAGCAAGTTGTTCATCAAGAAATTCACCTAGTGGCATAGTATTATCAAGCATAGAAGTAGTTTCGTCATAAGTATCATGCAAAGCAGAAGTGGCATAATCAATAACATGCGACATATCAAAATGAATAGTGGGAGTAGGTGTCACAAGTTTACTCAAAATAGAAGGTGAATCAAGTGCAGAGCTAGATGGCAGTTCCTTTATCTCCCCTCGTAGTTGAGGGATAACTCTTAGTTTTTTCATATTTCAAGTTCCTCACAGCGATCAGCAGATATAAATCCCAAGTGACTCAGAGAATAGAGCTATGCTCCCCAACAACGACGCCAGAAAATATTGATTCAACACAAGGGGAGCCAAAGAATATTCTCAAGTATTAACAGTTGAGTTGTCAATTCAACCGCACCTGAAAGACTTAATATCTGCAGCAAAGTGTTTATTAGCAAAGTAATATGGAAGTAACGGTAATGATGGCAAAAGTAGCAGTATTGGTTTTGTAGTGATTGTAACAGTGGCAACGGAAAAGTAACTAAGCAGAGATCAATATGTGAAAAGCTCATAGGCAATGGATCAATGATGGATAATTATGTCGGACGTGATTCCTCATGCAACAATTATAACATAGGGTGACACAGAACTAGCTCCAGTTCATCAATGTAATGTAGGATGTATTCCGAATATAGTCATACGTGCTTATGGAAAAGAACTTGCATGACATCTTTTGTCCTACACCCCGTGGCAACGGGGTCCTATTGGAAACTAAGGGATATTAAGGCCTCCTTTTAATAGAGTACCGGACCAAAGCATTAACACTTAGTGAATACATGAACTCCTCAAACTACGGTCATCACCGGTAAGTATCCCGATTATTGTCACTTCGAGGTTAACGGATCATAACACATAATAGGTGACTATAGACTTGCAAGATAGGATCAATAACTCACATATATTCATGAAAACATAATAGGTTCAGATCTGAAATCATGGCACTAGGGCCCTAGTGACAAGCATTAAGCATAGCAAAGTCATAGCAACATCAATCTCAGAACATAATGGATACTAGGGATCAAACCCTAACAAAACTAACTCGATTACATGATAAATCTCATCCAACCCATCACCTTCCAGCAAGCCTACGATGGAATTACTGACATACGGTGGCGATCATCATGAGATTGGTGATGGAGGAAGGTTGATGACGACGATGGCGATGGATTCCCCTCTCCGGAGCCCCGAACGGACTCAAGACCACCCCTCCGAGAGAGATTAGGGCTTGGTGGCGGCTTTGTATCATAAAACGCGATGAATCCTTCTCTCTGATTTTTTCTCCCCGAACGTGAATATATAGAGTTGGAGTTGAGGTCGGTGGGGCACCAGGGGGCCCATGAGGCAGGGGGCGCGCCCAGGGGGGTAGGCGCGCCCCCACCCTCGTGGACAGGGTGTGGGCCCCCTGGCGTTGATTCTTTCACCAGTATTTTTTATATATTCCAAAAATATTTTCTGTTGATTTTCAGGTCATTCCGAGAACTTTTATTTCTGCACAAAAATAACACCATGGCAATTCTGCTGAAAACAGTGTCAGTCCGGGTTAGTTCCATTCAATTCATGCAAGTTAGAGTCCAAAATAAGGGCAAAAGTGTCTGGAAAAGTAGATATGATGGAGACATGTAGACGGAAAAGTTTGCAATACAATAGACGTTGTATTGATAGGGTGCTGGTGCACGTATATATGATACAAGGGAAGACCTCTACCTCAACTATACAAGACTAGGAGGTGGGCCACAAATCCAATACACGTGCAATACACAATATATACTCAACACCCCCCACAGTCGAAGCATCACCGGAGACACAGAGACTGGACCGAAACTCCTCGAAGACGGGAGTAGGCAATCCCTTAGTCATCACATCAGCAAACTGTTGCGTCATCGGCACATGGAGAACCCGAACACGGCCAAGGGCAACCTGCTCATGCACGAAGTGAATATCGAGCTCAATATGCTTCGTCCGTTGATGGTGCACCGGGTTGGCGGAGAGGTAGACCATGCTGACGTTATCGCAGTAGACAAGAGTGGCCTTGTGAACATCACAAAGCAACTCCTGGAGCAGCTGACATATCCAAGAGCACTCGGCCACGACATTATCCATGGCACGATACTCTGCCTCGGCGCTGGAGCTGGAGACCGTGGGTTGCCGCTTCGATGACCAAGAGATCAACGAGGGCCCAAGGTAGACGCAGTAGCCTGACGTAGAGCATCGCGTGTCGGGGCAGCCAGCCCAGTCAACATCCGAGTAGGCCACAAGGTCGATGCAAGCGGAGGCCGTCAGGGTGAGTCCCAAGGACATGGTGCCGCATATGTAACGGAGAATACGCTTCACCAGAGTCCAGTGAGAGTCATGCGGGGCATGCATATGAAGGCACACCTGCTGGACAGCGTACTGCAGGTCGGGGCGAGTCAGCGTCAGGCACTGTAAAGCACCGACAATAGAGCGATAAAACGCTCCATCAGACGCAAGAGACCCCTCGAGAGCAGAGACCTTCGCCTTCGTGTCGACGGGGGTGGGCGCCGGCTTGTAGTTAAGCATACCGGCACGCTCCAGGAGCTCGTGGGCGTACTTCTGCTGATGCAGAAAAATGCCTTCAGTCCGTCGGACCACCTCGATGCCGAGGAAGTAGTGCAGGGGCCCCAAGTCCTTGAGGGAGCACTCATCACAAAGACGAGCAGTCAGCCGCTGAAGGAGGTCGGGGGCGGACGCCGTGAGGATGATGTCGTCGACATAGAGCAGCAGATATGCAGTGTCAACTCCCTGATGATATACAAAGAGTGAAGCATCGGAGCGAGTGGACCGAAATCCGAGAGACTGCAGGAAGGCTGGGATACGCTGGTACCAAGCCCGAGGCGCCTGCTTCAACCCGTAAAGAGAACGGGAGAGCAAGCACATGAAGTCGGGGTGCTCGGCATCGACGAAACCAGTGGGCTGCTCACAGAACACCTGCTCGGCGAGATGGCCGTGCAAGAAGGCGTTGGAGACATCCGACTGGTGCACAGGCCAGGCACGCGAGACCGCCAGCTGAAGCACGATGCGAATCGTGCCCGGTTTCACAACCGGGGCGAAGGTGTTGGTGAAGTCCACGCCTGCGCGCTGCCGAAAACCACGAACCACCCGCCGAGCCTTGTAGCGCTCGAGAGAACCGTCCAGGCGAGTCTTGTGGCGAAACACCCACTTGCCAGAGATGATGTTGGCACGAGGGGGTCGCCGAACAAGCTGCCACGTGCGGTTGCGCTGTAAGGCGTCGAACTCCTCCTGCATCGCAGCTAGCCAGTGGGGATCCCGAAGGGCAGCGCGAGCGGAGGTGGGGATGGGTGATGGCATTGACATCGAGGCGGCGCACACATACTCGTCGGAGGAGTAGCGCGTGCTCGGCCAAAGCACTCCTGCTCGGGCACGGGTAGTCACGCCAAGAGGGGGGCAGCAGGGCCGGCAGATGCC
>NC_041390.1:276315080-276322278 GCF_002162155.2 Triticum dicoccoides
GGCGGAAGAGGCGACGTGCGAGGGTGACGTCGAGCCCGTCGTAGGGTGGGCGGGCAAGGTGCCGGGCTCAACCTCGTATGAGGGAGACGGGGACCTGGGGGCCTGCTCGGACTCGACCTCGGGGGAGGGAGTCACGAAGCCAGGTGGTGGCGGCAGAGGGCGCCGTGCCGGGGGGGCAGCCGGGGGCTGCCGCCGCGCATCGCTCCATGAAGGGGGCACGGGGGCCGGCGCTGAAGGGGCCATAGCCGGAGGAACCTGGAAAAAAAGGGAACACCATCTCAACAAAGTACACATGCCTCGAGGTGTACACACGATGAGTGACATGATCATAGCACCGGTAACCTTTGGTGTTAGGAGGGTAGCCAAGAAAGACGCATGGGACGGATCATGGTGCAAGCTTGTGTGGCGTGGTGGACGCGGTGCTAGGATAACAGAGACACCCGAATATGCGGAGACCATCGTAGGACGGTGGTGTGCCGAAGATAAGGTGGTGAGGGGCGTAGTTCCACCGAGGGCGACACGGACGAATGTTAACTAAGAGAGTGGCGGTAGCGAGGGCATCGGGCCAAAACCGAGCGGGCAAGTTAGAGTGAAAGAGTAATGTGCGAACGCAGTCATTAAGAGTGCGGAGAATGTGCTCAGCGCAGCCGTTCTGCTGGGAAGTGTAGGGGCAAGTTAGACGGAAGGTGGTGCCGTGAGAGGCGAGAAGTGTGCGAAAAGCGACGTTGTCAAACTCTTTTCCGTTATCAGTTTGGAGTGCGAGTATGGGGCGACCGAACTGGGTGGTGACATAGGAATAAAAGGCGGTGAGTGTGGCAAAAGCATCGGATTTACGACAAAGGGGAAAAGTCCTCACATAATGAGAATAATCATCTAAAATCACCAAGTAATATAGATAGCCCGTGTTACTCGCAACGGGAGATGTCCAAACATCACTATGAAGTAATTGAAACGGAAAAGTGGAAACTGAAGAAGACGCACTAAAGGGAATACGAACGTGTTTGCCTAAGCGACAAGCCTCACAAGAGTGCTCGTCGAGCTTATCACATGAGAAAGAGAAACTCCTAAGAATTTGACATAAGACAGTGTGGTTGGGGTGACCCAAGCGAGCGTGCCAAAGGTCAACGTCGGCGGCAAGGGCGACGGGTGTGGATGTGGAGGCGCCGGCGTGCACGGGGTAGAGCTCATCGGGACTGTCACATCAGTGAAGGACCATCTGGGTACGGGCGTCTTTCACAGAAAAGCCAACACTGTCAAATTCAACAGTAAGTGGGTTCTCACGAGTAAGACGACGAACGGAAACTAGGTTCGTGACTAAATCAAGTGAAACAAGAACATTAGACATAGTGATGGGTGTGGAAGTGGAGGGAAAACTAGTGCTACCGATATGAGTAATAGGTAAGGAGGAGCCGTTGCCGACGGTGATACGAGTGGGTGTGTGAACGGGAGTGAAGGAGGTTAGGTTACCGGGATGAGCTGCCATGTGCGCAGTAGCACCCGGGTCCATGTACCAGTCGCCTCCACCGACAGAGCTACTCGGCGATGGCGTGGAGTGCTGAGCGACGAGGAGGGTGGGGTCCCATGGCATAGGTACCGGCGGCGGCGGAAGGCTCCTGTAGGGCGGCGCCGGGACGGGCGGGCCATAACCACCGAGAGGCGGCCGCGCAAGGAGGGTGCTGTAGCCGGCACCAGTCGATTGGAAGGGCGCGCCGATGAACGCCTAGTGGCCAGCGGGGAGAGCATGCTGATAGTGCGGCGGTGGAGCGGTTCCACCGCAGATGGTGAAGTAGCCCGAAGAGTCCATGAAAAGTGTCAGACACGGCAGGAAGATGAAGGGGGGCGGCGGCGGCGCGCGAGGAGGCGCTGCGCGGCGGCGGCGGTGGTGGGGAGCGGCAGCGCGCGCGAGGAGGCGCTGCGCGGCGGCGGCGGCGGAGGGGAGCGGCGGCTGCGGCGGCGCGTGCGGGAAGGCACTGCGCGGCGTCGGCGGCGGCGAGAGACGAGCGCGACGGCTGAGAAGAGCGGCGTGCGCTGGGAAGGAAGGAGGCGGGGCGCACCAACGGGCGGGTCAGGCGGAAGCAGCAAGAGCTTCGATCGAGCCTGGCAATAGCTAGCAATCCACGTGGACACGCTTGTATACGAAGCTCGAGCTTGGCAACAACTAGCAATCCACGCGTACACGCTTGTATACAACCATGAGGAAAAACTCGATCTGGAGTGGAAGAGTCACAGCTCGATCTGAAGTGCAAGCGAATCCAGCGAGCGTGAACACACGGGTGCACGCGCGTAGATGAAGCCACGCGAAGGAAACACAGCGAGGCAGGAGCGGCGGCCGGCGCGTAGGGCGCACGAGCGGCGGCGGCTGGGTGGCGGCCGGCGCAGGGAGGCGCGCAGGCGGCGGTGGCGACGGCGGAAGCGAGAAAAAAACCTAGGAAACTGATACCATGTAGACGGAAAAGGTTGCAATACAATAGATGTTGTATTGATAGGGTGTTGGTGCACGTATATATGATACAAGGGAAGACCTCTACCTCAACTATACAAGACTAGGAGGTGGGCCACAAATCCAATACACGTGCAATACACAATATATACTCAACAAGACGTATCAACAATCAGTGTATGCGTGGTTGTTTATTTGACGTACCATTCATGATATGGCCAAAGAAATAAGTCTGCATGGGACGTGTTTTCGAAGAAACGGGCGACCTTGTTAATGGCCCACTCCCGTTCATCCTTAGCATGTAATACTGTGCCATTTGCTAATGCATGACCTATGAAATACACACTCTGCCTTTTTATTCTATGCGCGATCAATCTCCTAAGGGGAATAAAACACAGTTAGCTGTTTATCGTTTACAACCTTGTATGGAGAAGTTGATCAGGGTTTCTTAAGTACTTACGAAATCAGGCATCTAACAAAAGTGGCATCGAGCATGTTGAATTTGAAGAAGAGATGCAAGTCCACGAAACCCACAGTGAAGGAACCCAGATCATGACAAAAATGATCTCTATTGTAGTGGACTAGCAGAACATGATGACCTACTGACATTTGATCCATGCAATATTTATGTAACGTGCGGCAACTAGAGCTGCACTCATCAAGGTGTTCGCCAACAAGAAATGGCGGGACATGGACGTAATTGCGTGCTTCAAGTATGCCCACTTTATTTTTAGCAAGAGACGCATTGAATTCTGCATCATCCATGTTGTCAGAAACAATATTACTTTTTTATTCAAACAACTTGCTGGTAATTTGGTTCTGGGCGATGAGTGCCTTAAGTAAGAGGCTATTGTTCTCATTCCTCCTCGGTCCCAGGGCCCGCCTCCTCATGGGTGCAACATTTTCGCCCGCTTCCTTCTTGGTACTTGAAGATTGACCCCCTCCCGATGAGAGGATCGATGGTGATGACGATGGTGATGATTTCCCCCTGCCGGAGGGATGTTTCCCCGATAGAATAGCTCTGCCGGAGCCCTAGATTGGTTCCGCCAAGGTTCCGCCTCGTGGCGGCGGTGCTTCTTCCCGAAAGCTTGCTTATGATTTTTTTCCAGGACGAAAGACTTCATATAGCCAAAGATGGGCACCGGAGGCCTGGTAGGGGCCCACGAGACAGGGGGCACGCCCCCACCCTCGTGGATGGTGGGTGGCCCCCCTCCGGTGCTTTCTTCGCCCAATATTTTTTATATATTCCAAAACTGACTTCCTGGAGTTTCAGGACTTTTGGAGTTGTGCAGAATAGGTCTCTCATATTTGCTCCTTTTCCAGCCCAGAATTTCAGCTGCCAGCATTCTCCCTCTTCGTGCAAACCTTGTAAAATAAGAGAGAATAGAAATAAGTATTGTGACATAATGTGTAATAACAACCCATAATGCAATATATATCGATATAAAAGCATGATGTAAAATGGACGTATCAACTCCCCCAAGCTTAGACCTCGCTTGTCCTCAAGCGGAAGCCGGTATCGAAAAATATGTCCACATGTTTAGAGTTAGAGGTGTCGATAAAATAAAATACGAACATGAGGGCATCATGATCATTCTTATAACAACAATATATATATATTGTCATATGATTTCTTATTCTAAAGTAACAATTCATTCACAATTTCAAGTATGAATCAGGAACTTCATTGAAAACTAACAAACTATAATCTCAGTCATTGAAGCAATTGCAATTTATCATAACACCAAAAAGAGTCAATATAAGAGCTTTTCAGCAAGTCCACATACTCAACTATCATTTAGTCTTTCACAATTGCTAACACTCACGCAATACTTATGAGGCACTACTGCAAGATGCTGCTAACGCGACACTACGACTAGATACCCTTCGAGAAACTGTGTGCGATGCCATAATCGCAAACGGTGTTGTATGAAAACCGTCGGAAATGTGTAAAACGTTTGCGATGACAGATGCATCAAACACGGTTCAGGTTTTAGTTGCGTGTGTGATGAAGGGCATACGGTTCAGTTCAATGAACTGTTTGCGATGAGGAGGAACAAAAGAAACGGGCAGCCAGGTGGAGGCGTGTGCGATACACAACATACGGTTCACTCGGATGAACTGTTTGTGATTAGGCAACACAAAAGAAACGGTCAGCCAGATCAAAGGTGTGTACGATATACAGCCAGATCAAATGAACCAAATTGTGGGTGCATTCTGTTATTGTATACCATGTGAGGAATAAATTGAATTTGGCTGTAGTAAATAATGAGAAACAAATACAATTGCTACAATTGGCTGTAGTTAACTGTTTGGTTAACTGTTTGATCTTCTATTAGGAGTATGTTATATTGTGCAATGTGGTGCTCAGTTAATGTTTGGTTCATTTGTTGTGGTGTTTAGTTAACTACTTGGTTCAATGTTATATTGTGCAATGTGGTGCTCAGTTAATGTTTGGTTCATTTGTTGTGGTGTTTAGTTAACTGCTTGGTTCAATTCTACAATGCGATGTCCAATTGGCGTGGGTAGAATTTTATATTGTTGTGCATGTGAGAAATAAATCGAATTTGGCTGCACTTAATACATGAGAAACATATACAAGTGCTATATTTCCTAGTTCTTAATCATGCTTGGTTTGGATAAATGGGTTTTTCCTGTGGCTTGAATTAATCTGATGAATCTGCAATGTGATTATTTTTCATCAACATATTTACTAATAGCATGCGAACCCTTACTTAACCTGATGACTAACTACCTTATATGTGTTGCAAGCAAACATTGGGAAGCAATGAGGTTTACAATCGAGGTTAGCACGTGCATGGTCTGTTGTCTAATAACACATTATTGTGCAATTGCGGGAACCATTCTAATATTTAGGTTCTTAACAATTTGGTCTTGCACATGTAAGTCCTGCTGTCAGAGGTTTTGACCCACTGTTCGACCCTTTTTGCATATGGGGAAATGAGTTGTCCATGAATATCAGTCAAGTCAAGAAACTCAGAAAGATTGTTAGGATAAAGTGTGACGCCCCCAATTCAATCGTCCACTAATCATACACACAAACTTGTACGATCAAGATCAGGGACTAACAGGAAGATACCACAACACAACACTACAAATAAAATAAGTCATTCAAGCATCATATTACAAGCCAGGGGCCTCGAGGGCTCGAATACAAGAGCTCAATCATAGACGAGTTGGCAGAAGCAACAATATCTGAGTACAGACATAAGTTAAACAAGTTTGCCTTAAGAAGGCTAGCACAAACTGGGATACAGATCGAAAGAGGCGCATGCCTCCTGCCTGGGATCCTCCTAAACTACTCCTGGTCGTCGTCAGCGGCCTGCACGTAGTAGTAGGCACCTCCCGAGTAGTAGCAGTCGTCATCGACAGTGGCGTCTGGCTCCTGGGCTCCATCGTCTGGTCCCAGCAATCAGGTATAGAAAGGGGAAAAAGGGGGAGCAAAGCAACCGTGAGTACTCATCCAAAGTACTCACAAGTAAAGAACTACACTACATATGTATGCATTGGTATCAAATGGAAAATGGGTAACATATGTGGACTGAACTGCAGAAAGACAGAATAAGAGGGGGATAGCTAGTCCTATCGAGGACTAAGCTTCTGGTAACCTCCATCTTGCAGCAGAAGAAGAGAGTAGAGGGTAAGTTCACCAAATAGCATCATGTAGCATAATCCTAACCGATGATCCTCCCTTCGTCGCCCTGTGAGAGAGCGATCACCGGTTGTATCTGGCACTTGGAAGCGTGTGTTTTATTAAGTATCCGGTTCTAGTTGTCATAAGGTCAAGGTACAACTCCGGGTCGTCCTTTTACCGAGGGACACGGCTATTCGAATAGATCAACTTCCCTGCAGGGGTGCACCACATTTCCCAACACGCTCGATCCCCTTTGTCCGGACACACTCCTAGGTCATGCCCGGCGTCGGAAGATCAACACGTCGCAGCCCTACCTAGGCACAAAAGAAAGGTCAGCACGCCGGTCTAAATCCTATGGCGTAGGGGTCTGGGCCCATCGCCCATTGCACACCTGCACGTTGCGTACGCGGCCGATGAGCAGACCTAGCAACCTCCATTACAAAGGAAGTTACGTTACGTGGTCCAACCCAGCGCGCGCCGCTCAGTCGCTGACGTCAAGAAGGCTTTGGCTGATACCACGACGCCGAGTGCCCATAACTGTTCCCGCGTAGTTGGTTAGTGCGTATAGGCCAGTGGCCAGACTCAGATCAAATACCAAGATCTCGTTAAGCGTGTTATTTTAAAGTAACCGCGGACGCCGACCAAGGCCAGGCCCACCTCTCTCCTAGGTGGTCTCAACCTGCCATGTCGCTCTGCCATAGTGTAACAGTCGGGGGCCTTCGGGAACTCAGGCCCACCTCTACCGGGATGGAGCCACCTGCCCCTTCAGCCCCCAACATTGGAATTACTTGCAGGTACTCAACGAGCCGACCCGACTTTAGTCATCACCTGTATAGCATGTATATATGTATAAGTATATACCCATGATCACCTCCCGAGTGATCACGGTCCGATAGTATAGCATGGCAGACGGACAAGAATGTAGGGCCACTGATGAAAAACTAGCATCCTATACTAAGCATTAGGATTGCAGGTAAAGATAACAACAGTAGTAGCAAGGACAGGCTATGCATCAGAATAGGATTAATAGAAAGCAGTAACATGCTACACTATTCTAATGCAAGCAGTATAGAGAAGAGTAGGCGATATCTGATGATCAAGGG
>NC_041390.1:276322545-276337025 GCF_002162155.2 Triticum dicoccoides
GCAAGAAGGAAGGGGCCATCTTCGATGTAGTCGAACACACGGACATCGGCATCGGTTTCGGAGTCTACCGGAAAGGAGTAACGGAGGGGGAACACAATAAATAACAGAGCAATCAAATGTAACACAAAGCAAGACGCAGCAATACGTTGTGCTAGGGGTGACCTAACGTAGGGATAGGCGATACCGGTGAAGGGGGAAACATCCGGGAAAGTATCCCCGGTGTTTCGCGTTTTCGAACAGATGAACCGAAGGGGGAAAATTGCGTGTTCACTATGCTAGGGATGTGTGACGGACGAACGGACTACGTATTCGGATTTGTCTCGTCATTCTGAGCAACTTTCATGTACAAAACATTTTCATCCGAGTTATAAATTAATTTATATTAATTTTCTAAGATTTAAACATTTTGGAATTTGTTTAATTCGAGAATAAAACAACAAAAACTTTTGTTACCTAGTGTTACTCTAGCCTATGTGTATGACAATGGGACCCGGGGGCTGGTCAACCATTTCACTTTGACCGGTAAAAAGGTAAGATAGGGTCCACATGTCATGATCTTAGATACTTTAAATCTAATTCATTTTTTAATACCAGTGGGATCCACATGTCATTTGCACTATACCTAACCACTAATTAGTCTAACTAGTAGGAGTACTAATTATAGTTAACTACAACAGGGCCGGTCAAACTTTCTCACACACAATGCACGCACACAACGCACATGACCAAGCTTGGACGGGGCAAGCTCTCTGATAGTCTGATGGATTTCTTCAGTAGTCAGTTTAGTTTGGTTAGTTATTTCTTCAGCCAACAACTTTGCAGCTATGAGCTAGAGTGACCAGCAAACAGCAGCGGCAGCAGCTAAGGAACAACAGTGGCATCGGCTATGCAGCGGCAACAACAAGAGCAACTGCAGCGTAGAGCAGCACCAATACACGGCAGCAGAGAGTAGCAGCGGACAGCTACAGAGCGGCAGCGGCAGTGGCTCACAAATGCAAACGGAGATGGCGCAGCCGGCGCGGGACACGCAGAGACGACGTGCACGGAAGATGACCTCGGGGCAGTGAGCGTGTGGCGGCAACGGCGCAGAGAGGCCGTGGCGCGGCGCAGTGAGGAGCAGCAGCAGAGCAGTAGTAGCACAAGGAGCAGCATCAACCGAGCGCGTGCGCGGACGGTGCCAGGGAGCAACCGGCAGCGGCGGGGCACACACGGACGGCACGGTCAGGGCGTGCAGGCGTGGGTGCGCACGCATGGGGTAAGATAGGACGCGACCGGGGGCTCGAGGGCACGGACAGTGGGCGCGGTGAGCGGAGCTCTGGCCATGGTGGCCGAGCTCGCGGGGCGACTACACGACGACGAATTGAGGCAGGTAAAAAGGGGGAATCGGCGGAGGGCCTCACAGCGGTTCTCGACGACGTGCTCGGGAGGCCGGGGAAGCGCCAAGGGAGGAGATCCGAGGCGGGGAAGCGACGATCGGACGCGGGGAAGACGACCGATGGCGAGCGCATGCGGCCTCCTGGCTCGAGCCCTTTGGCGTGGTGATGGAGTCGACTATGAAGGAGCTCCCGGACGCCTTCTCGTGGCTCGGGGTGGCTGGTGGCCGCGTCAGTGGCGAGCGGCGGCAACGGCAGCGCTCGGCTCGAGAGTGAGATGCGAGGGAGAGGGCGAGGGGGAAAGTGTCATAGGGTTTCGAGCAAGAAGGAGGCGGGGCCCTTGTAGGCAAGGGGGGAGCCCGTGGATGGCCTCCACGCCAAGGGTCCAGTAGGTTTAGGTCCCCTTCTAATTTTCTATGTTTTGTTTTTTTCTTAGCTTTTGCTTTTTGTTCACTTTTAATTTTCAACAGCATTTTAGGTTTATAAAATATGAAACTTACACCAATATTGTCATTGCAAATTAGGTCACTGCCACAAAAAGATTGGCAGTTAAATAAAACAGATTAGCATTTTTGTAAATCAAGAAGGCATTTAATTTATCGTTTTGGCCACTGTTTATTTATTTAAGGGCACTAAACCATTTCATAAAAAGTCGGTTTCTCCACCAATGTTTATTATGAATGACTTTCTACATCTAGAACGTTTTAGTTTTGACTTTTGGAAACTTTTCTAGTTTGACTTTATTTTAATTTTGAATTTGAACGAGTTTTGAATCATCGCGAGATTATCAACAGTAATCGTGGTGACGTGGCAACATTAATAGAGGCTTATTGTAGCTTAATTATCGGGGCGTCACAATTCTCCTCCACTACAAGAAATCTCATCCCGAGATTTAAGAGGTAGAGTAAGGGGGAAAAGTCTGGTTACGAAATCGTAACGGATCTTCTCGGTCTTGGCTGCTCTTCTCAAAGAAGTTAATCCCTTTCGTTGATGTCTTCAATTCTCTGCTTCAGGTCATCATGATGAAGTCGTCTTTTTTTTAGAATCCTGTTGTACTTACGAATAGGTAAGGGCAGCTCGGCAATGATAGAATGCTATAAAGGGTTATCGTTTGGGGCTATCCCAGGAATGAACACATGAGTATCTCTCGAGTTGAATGAATGAAACATATCGAGAGCCAAGTAAGAAGGTACCATAAGAAGTTTCAAGCGGATAGACAATCGTTCGTTGCCTGAAACGGAGTGTGAAAGGGGTTCAAAGCAACAGGAATAAGTATTGTGTTCAATACCAGAATTCATGATCACACAGAAGGTGGCTAGTGAATTACATACGAACCCAAGCGTGAGGAATAACTTTGGAAACATGGAGTGTATAGGAGAGTCAGCTTTCGATCCTGGGACCTGTGGGTTATGGGCCCATCATGTGGGTTAAAAGTAGGAGGAGCGGTGACATCTTGCATGGTCATGATAGCAAGGCATGTCAGAGGGTAGCCTGTCAGTTATGTCGGCAACAACATCGCTACCAAGGGCGAGGGATGAAGAGAACCATTTTCCTGCTTGTTGAAACGAGGCGGACCAATAGGCAAAGTTCTCGTCCATCGGTGGTTACCGAAATGTCATCAACAATAGTAACATGGTCTTACTAACAAGGTTGTACACCAGGGTGTTTACACAAGCAGCGAATAATTACTGCTTAGATCATATAAACCACGAGAAAAGGTTAAAAAAGACAATGGAAAGGAAAGTGTGATTATCTGATTAAACAGAACAATGAAAAGGAAAATGTGTTTAAACACATATTTCAGGGGTATATACTTCCCAAGGACAAGCAGAGCATGATATCCATGACAGGATAGAAAGTAGAAAACCATTTAGGTAATGGGAGAGAATTTTCATGGCATTGCCCATACAACGATGTTTGGATAATGGATAAAGAAAATTTAGCATTGCGCTTTCAATGCTCTTATTGAAAATCGAAGTACCACAAACATGCTCTGAGATAGCTTGGACATGGCAACAGGTGAAGATCAGACTTTGGAAACACAAAGGATCCATTAGGAATAACTTGTAGAATAAGTCTTACAATTTCCTCATGGAAGAATGGATAACCTTGCTGAAAGCGAAACTATAACAATAGGTTCTCCGGCCAGGTGTGCTAGGCATGACATCATCTTACCGGGTCATATAAAGACCAATGTTATAACTCTTGGAAATATGTTCCAACCATTATATCTGACTGAGATCCAGATCTGATTGGCGTCAGGATACCGCAGACTCGGGATGCCTGAGAAGAGAGGTGCAACACAAATTATCGAGATGACATTGTAAGATTCTCGAGAATTGAACTGTGGAAGCGAGTTCTAAAACAAGAGTTCATCATTAAATCAAGGAGAGGTGAGGAGGTGGCTGATTGACTCAGCGACAATTCATTGAGATTTTCAAAAGATGGATTCCCACACTTCTGTGAACAAGGGGATATCATTTGTCAGATCAAATGATACAAAGAGGTATGCTCAAGGAAAACATACACAGTTAAATATTGGTTGAAAGGTCCACCCGAAATATGGGTTTAGGTAGCATGATCAAAGTTAGAATGGTGATTCGATAACCAATGGTCTAAGAATGAATTATCGATCATTAACTTCAAAGCAATATGGTTGCTAGAAGTTTTGAACCCGCACAACATAATTCAATTATCATTTTTCTGGTTAGAAACAACGCGGGGACCAAGGAATGTATGGATATGGCAAGAAGTATCACCTATATCAAGAATTCTTAAGAGGTGGTGAAATTCCCACGACATTCTTGACATAAAAAGAAGGTAATACTCCAAGGTAAAGGAGAACAAATGCTGGATAGCAAGGACCTCAAGGTATAACACAAAACATGATCAAGTTTATGTTGGAGGGATGGCAATAAAGTGGTCGATGATAACACCAATCTTCGAGGACATGGATGTTATTTCTCATCATGAATTCAATTGATATCTTGGAAGACCTTGGAATGTTGATGATGATCATGGCACATTTCTCGAGAGGTTTCCAGAAGATGTAACCGATCGGCGATGACATCAAGTTAACAGAATGATGAAGCGAAAAGTTATTGAAACCATAGGTATGACACAAACTTGAAATCAAGCTTGTTGTTCAAGGACAATTGATATTACGAGGAAGACCGATGCAAGATTAGCTTACCGTCGAAATTTTTGCTCCGGGAAGAAGGACCAGGTAGCATAGTTAAAATCGGCACGACAAGGATATAGCCAAGCCGGCTAGGAATGACGTGATCGAGTTAAACTCGTAAGTAATTAAGGTTACAAAGAGTTGATTAATCGCGGTGCGGACTTGAGTCAATTATCAGTGTCTTTGAGTGTTTAATAACTCAGAGTGCGTGAAAAATTGGAATCAGTGAGAATATAGCACTGGATGAAGAACTCATAAGAAGTTATGCAGTTCCATGATAATCTCGAGATACCAGGGGGTAATACTCGACGACAGATCCAAGTAGAGGTTGGACTAGGGTAATGCTCTGCAGAAGACAAGTGCCCAAACTTGCAGAGAAATGGAATCAAGGAGAAACATGGTCGGAACCACGTCCACAGATACAAGATGAACGTATAACAAGGGGATAATTATTTTAAGAGAAGCTTCCATGATAAGTTATACATCGTGTCCATGGGCATGAACACAGGGTTCAAGGTCGACTCCCAGTTTTTCAACGCATAACCTTTCATTCACTGCTCTAGATAAAAATAATTTCGGTGTCAAAACCTACCTGGTGAATTACCATAGGAGTATGGCCCGTGAAAACTTTCGAGTTCACACAGATTAAGGAAGGCATAAGTTCAACCCATCGAGGCTTCTTAGAACATATACCATGAACTTCAGGAGTAAATAACACAAGCTCAAAAGTGAGCATGGTTGACAAAAGTAGAGGATACAATTTAACAAAGGCATTATGTATCAGGTAAAAAAACTCATAAGGATTTTGGTTGTGAAGGACAGTGTCGGATAATAATCCGGCAATGGGTATGGCGGTCCACAACGGGGCTGATGTGAGTATCGGTACTCAATCAGAGGAAGAAGGAACGCCAAGGCATCAAATTATAGAAACAACTGACTAATTCAAAGCTTAATGCAAAGAATTTTATGATTTCCAAATTAAGGGATCAGAAGCAATCGTTCTGATCGAAAATGAATAAGTTCAGTAGACTTAGAAGCACAACCGATCAAGGCATTGATTGGCCAAGAACCAGCTCATATCCAAATGACGTCTGAGCCGGAAGGATGAATTCTAAGATCTGATTGAGGATTGCGAGCATTCGCAACAAATTGAATCAACGGACTCAAAATGATAATGACAAGAGATGCCAATAAGATTACGAGACTTATGGAATTAACCATAATGCAAGCAAGCAAGAATTTCAAGAGCAAGAGGATGCTCAGGATTTTTGGAAGATCGAATGGTATTTCGAAAACTCTTGTGAAACACATGAACAACTAGGAGAGAGCGGATATTCGATAAGTGCAAGGAATTATCCGTAAGGGTATTCATGAGGCAAAAACTGTAGAGCAGTAAGCTCAAAGGATTCTCGGAATAAAGGAGAGTGGTTCGGGGCATCTTGTATTAACAAGATCAACTTGGATTAAAATTAGGAACGACGGGTGTAAGTACTTATCCATAGGGATAAATCAGGGGTAGGGAATTGCAAAAGCAACGAGCACAAAGTCTCGAGAACACCGGAGAGTATCTTCGAAATCCTTCGGTGCACCAAGCAATCATCTGGAGTGAGGGGCTCTCCGGGAGGAAGTAGTAACGAGATCCTAAAGTTAGATTTTAGTAAATTCATTAAACCCGAATAGGACAGATATCAGAGTCCTAGAGTAAAGATTGAGGAGTAAAAGATCCTAGTACCACCCAATGGCGACGTGGGCCCATGGGCCGCACAACCATGTTAGTAAAAAAGTTTTGCAATGTTTAGACTCGACTTCGGCCAAGGAGTGTGGAAGGGGGATTCCTATAGGCAGTTGGCTCTGATACCAACTTGTGATGCCCCCGATTCAATTGTACACCAATCATACACGCAAACGTGTACGATCAAGATCAGGGACTCACGGGAAGATACCACAAGACAACACTACAAATAAAATAAGTCATTCAAGCATCATATTACAAGCCAGGGGCCTCGAGGGTTCGAATACAAGAGCTCGGTCATAGACGAGTCAGCGGAAGCAACAATATCTGAGTACAGACATAAGTTAAACAAGTTTGCCTTAAGAAGGCTAGCACAAACTGGGATACAGATCGAAAGAGGCGCAGGCCTCCTGCCTGGGATCCTCCTAAACTACTCCTGGTCGTCGTCAGCGGCCTGCACGTAGTAGTAGGCACCTCCCAGGTAGTAGCAGTCGCCATCGAAAGTGGCGTCTGGCTCCTGGGCTACATCGTCTGGTCGCAGCAATCGGGTATAGAAAGGGGGAAAAGGGGGGAGCAAGGCAACCGTGAGTACTCATCCAAAGTACTCGCAAGCAAGGAACTACACTACATATGTATGCATTGGTATCAAATGGAAAATGGGTAACATATGTGGACTGAACTGTAGAAAGCCAGAATAAGATGGGGATAGCTAGTCCTATCGAGGACTATGCTTCTGGTAACCTCCATCTTGCAACAGAAGAAGAAAGTAGAGGGTAAGTTCACCAAGTAGCATCGTGTAGCATAATCCTAACCGATGATCCTCCCTTCGTTGCCCTATGAGAGATCGATCACCGGTTGTATCTGGCACTTGGAAGGGTGTGTTTTATTAAGTATCCGGTTCTAGTTGTCATAAGGTCAAGGTACAACTCCGGGTCGTCCTTTTACCGAGGGACACGACTATTCAAATAGATCAACTTCCCTGCAGGGGTGCACCACATTTCCCAACACGCTCGATCCCCTTTGTCCGGATACACTTTCCTGGGTCATGCCCGGCCTCGGAAGATCAACACGTCGCAACCCTACCTAGGCACAACAAAGAGGTCAGCATGCCGGTCTAAATCCTATGGCGCAGGGGTCTGGGCCCATCACCCATTGCACACCTGCACGTTGCGTATGCGGCCGGTGAGCAGACCTAGCAACCTCCATTACAAAGGAAGTTATGTTACGCGGTCCAACCCGGCGCGCGCCGCTCAGTCGCTGACGTCAAGAAGGCTTCGGCTGATACCACGACGTCGAGTGCCCATAACTATTCCCGCGTAGTTGGTTAGTGCGTATAGGCCAGTGGCCAGACTCAGATCAAATACCAAGATCTCGTTAAGCGTGTTATCTTGAAATAACTGCAGACGCCGATCATGGCCAGGCCCACCTCTCTCCTAGGCTGTCTCAACCTGCCCTGTCGCTCCGCCACAGTGTAACAGTCGAGGGCCTTCGGGAACTCAGGCCCACCTCAACCGGGATGGAGCCACCTGCCCCTTCAGCCCCCAACATCAGAATCACTCGCGGGTACTCAACGAGCCGACCCGACTTTAGTCACCACCTGTATAGCATGTATATATGTATAAATATATACCCGTGATCACCTCCCGAGTGATCACAGCCCGATAGTATAGCACGGCAGACGGACAAGAATGTAGGACCACTAATGATAAACTAGCATCCTATACTAAGCATTAGAATTGCAGGTAAAGATAACAACAGTAGTAGCAAGGACATGTTATGCATCAGAATAGGATTAACGGAAAGCAGAACATGCTACACTACTCTAATGCAAGCAGTGTAGAGAAGAGTAGGCGATATCTGGTGATCAAGGGGGGGCTTGCCTGGTTGCTCTGGCAAGAAGGAAGGGGTCATCTTCGATGTAGTCGAACACACAGACATCGGCAACGGTTTCGGAGTCTACCGAAAAGGAGTAACAGAGGGGGAACACAATAAATAACAGAGCAATCAAATGTAACACAAAGCAAGATGCGGCAATACGTTGTGCTAGGGGTGACCTTATATTAATTTTCTAAGATTTAAACATTTTGGAATTTGTTTAATTCGGGAATAAAACAACGAAAACTTTTGTTACCTAGTGTTACTCTAGCCTATGTGTATGACAATGGGACCCGGGAGGCTGGTCAACCATTTCACTTTGACCGGTAAAAATGTAAGATAGGGTCCACATGTCATGGTTTTAGATACTTTAAATCTAATTTATTTTTTAATACCAGTGGGATCCACATGTCATTTGCACTATACCTAACCACTAATTAGTCTAACTAGTAGGAGTACTAATTATAGCTAACTACAACAGGGCCGGTCAAACTCTCTCACACACAATGCACGCACACAACGCACATGACCAAGCTTGGACGGGGCAAGCTCTCTGATAGTCTGATAGATTTCTTCAGTAGTCAGTTTAGTTTGGTTAGTTATTTCTTCAGCCAACAACTTTGCAGCCATGAGCTAGAGTGGCCAGCAAACAGCAGCGGCAGCAGCTAAGGAACAGCAGCGGCAGCAGCTATGCAGCGGCAACAACAAGAGCAACTGCAGCGTAGAGCAGCACCAATTCACGGCAGCAGAGAGTAGCAGCGGACAGCTACAGAGCGGCAGCGGCAGTGGCTCACAAATGCAAACGGAGATGGCGCAGCCGGCGCGGGACACGCAGAGACGACGTGCACGGAAGATGACCTCGGGGCAGTGAGCGCGTGGCGGCAATGGCGCAGAGAGGCCGTGGCGCGGCGCAGTGAGGAGCAGCAGCAGAGCAGTAGTAGCACAAGGAGCAGCATCAACCGAGCGCGTGCGCGGACGGTGCCAGGGAGCAACCGGCAGCGGCGGGGCACACACGGACGGCACGGTCAGGGCATGCAGGCGTGGGTGCGCACGCATGGGGTAAGATAGGACACGACCGGGGGCTCGCGGGCACGGACAGTGGGCGCGGTGAGCGGAGCTCCGGCCATGGTGGCCGAGCTCGCGAGGCGACTACACGGCGACGAATTGAGGTAGGTAAAAAGGGGGAATCGGCGGAGGGCCTCACAGCGGTTCTCGACGACGTGCTCGGGAGGCCGGGGAAGCGCCATGGGAGGAGATCCGGGGTGGGGAAGCAACGACCGGACGCGAGGAAGACGACCGATGGCGAGCGCATGCGGCCTCCTGGCTCGAGCCCTTCGGCGTGGTGATGGAGTCGACCACGACGTTGCTCCCGGACGCCTTCTCGTGGCTCAGGGTGGCTGGTGGCCACGTCAGTGGCGAGCGGCGGCAATGACAGCGCTCGGCTCGAGAGTGAGATGCGAGGGAGAGGGCGAGGGGGGAAAGTGTCATAGGGTTTCGAGCAAGAAGGAGGCGGGGCCCTTGTAGGCAAGAGGGGAGCCTGTGGATGGCCTCCACGCAAGGCACGGCGCGGCCATGGCCTGCTGATGGGTGCCACGAGCCCCCTGCCTCCCTGTAGCCGGAGGTTGGCGATGGTAGGGGTGGGCTGGACCTGTTTTGCTAAAAAGGCCAAGGGTCCAGTAGGTTTAGGTCCCCTTCTTATTTTCTATGTTTTGTTCTTTTCTTAGCCTTTTCTTTTTGTTCACTTTTAATTTTCAACAACATTTTAGGTTTATAAAATATGAAACTTACACCAATATTGTCATTGCAAATTAGGTCACTACCACACAAAGATTGGCATTTAAATAAAATAGATTAGCATTTTTGTAAATCAAGAAGGCATTTAATTTATTGTTTTGACCACTGTTTATTTATTTAAGGGCACTAAACCATTTCATAAAAAGTCGGTTTCTCCACCAATATTTATTATGAATGACTTTCTACATCTAGAACATTTTAGTTTTGACTTTTGGAAACTTTTCTAGTTTGACTTTATTTTAATTTTGAATTTGAACGAGTTTTGAGTCATCGCAAGATTATCAACAGTAATCGTGGTGACGTGACTACATTAGTAGAGGCTTACTGTAGCTTAATTATCCGGGCGTCACATAAAGAAATTAGCGACAAAAAACAAAAAGATCTATGTCTGTACAATGAAGAAGACACCAGTTCACTACAGGATGGTACTAACTATTATACCTTGCATTTTTTTTATTCCTTTGCCCCATTTCCAATATAGAGAAGATATTTATGCACATCCTTGTTTTCAGGCCTTTTCAAAGCAGTTCACTGATGATTACCTCTCAAACCACCTGTATGGTCAAGAGGCGAGGAAGGTATTCATACAACACCCACGGTTCAATATTGAAGTGTTCCTGAAGAGGACGAATGATGTATAGTCAATCATCCACAGACACTGGTCTAAAGTTACAAAGACCTTCAACATCAATGAAGGCTCAATATTCGCCTTCTCCTTCAGCAGTTTTCCAGATGAGATACATCTGTCTATGTACGGTCTATAATTCTAATTTCGAAAGGTTATAGATGTTGCATGTGAAACTTGGTCCTGGTGTGTAGTTGTCTAATAGGGTAGCTGAGTGCTGAAGCTATATGATGTTGTACTCTGAAGTATTTCAATTATGAAAATGAAATATATTGTGTGCTTAATGTGAACTGTCAATTAGATTAATAAATGAATTATGAATAATCGGATAATTAGCCTGCTAGTGGCGAATTAGCCTACTAATTGGGTTTTTCTATTACAAACGGTTGTTAAAAAAATACCTTGGGCGATGACCTCAGGCAACGCACACAGTTTATAGGAATAAACCGTGTTGGATCAATGACCAATCACACACGACTCTCTTGAAAACTGTTTGCGTTAGGCCACCTTGCGCAAACGTTTACCACATGAAAACTGTGTGTGATGGACATCCTTTGCCACACAGTTTCTTCCATGGACCGTGTGTGATATATTCAATAACGCAAGTGATTTAATGGAAAAAATTGTGTGTGATGTACCTGTTAACGGAAACGTTTTCCTTCGAGCGACTGTGGGATGTACGTACGAACGGAAACGTTTAGCGGGGACTGACTGTGTGGGATGTACTTGCGATCGGAAACAATTTCGCCGTATAATTGTATTTTTAGCTCTAATGTACGTATTTCCGTATTTGAGCGCTCGCCGATCGCACACGACCTTATTTTGCCGAACGTGTGTGCCAGGAGGGCATATCCTCGATAGTTTCTGGGTCGTGTGGGAAGGACCCCCCTATCGTCCACACTCACTTGGCGACGGTTCCAGATGCCGTCGCGGAAAGGAGTTCTAAACCGTTTGTTTAGGAGCTCATTGTACTAGTGAGTATGAAGCTTTAATCGGACACAGAGAAAGATATGGGCTTATAGTTTTGCCTCCCAACCTTTTACCCCAAGGGTAATGTCAATAATAATAGTTTATGAAAACCAACATCCAGTTAGCTATATATATCAGGATCTTTCCAACACACAGTGCTTGCCAAAGGATAAAATGTAATAAGGAAAGGTGAAGATCACCATGACTCTTGTATAGAGTATAAAACAAAAATAAAAGATAGGCCCTTCGCAGAGGGAATCAGAGGTTGTCATGTGTTTTTATGGTTGGATGCACGAAATCTTAATGCAAAAGAATGTCACTTTATATTGCTACTTATGATATGGACCTTTATTATGCAGTCTGTCGCTTTTATTTGTTCCACATCACAAGATCGTATAAAGCTTATTTTCTCCACACTAACAAATCATACATATTTAGAGAGAAATTTTTATTGCTTGCAACAATGACAACTTAGTTGAAGGATCTTACTCAATCCATAGGTAGATATGGTGGACTCTCATGGCAAAACTGGGTTTAAGGATATTTGGAAGCACAAGTAGTATCTCTACTTGGTGCAAAGAATTTGGCTAGAATGAGGGGGAAAGGCAAGCTCAACATGTTGGATGATCCATGACAATATAATTTATTTCGGATGTAAGAAAACATAACTTAGTAGTGTTGATTACTCCTTGTAGTTGATGCTAGTTGGTTTACTTGGTGGAAGATCATATGTTCAGATCCTTTATGCATATTAATACCCCTCTGATTATGAACATGAATATGATTTGTGAGTAGTTACGTTTGTTCCTGAGGGCATGGGAGAAGTCATGCTATAAGTAGTCATGTGAATTTGGTATTCGTTCGATATTTTGATGAGATGTATGTTGTCTCTCCTCTAGTGGTGTCATGTGAACGTCGACTACATGACACTTCACCATTGTTTGGGTCTAGAGGAAGGCATTGGGAAGTAATAAGTAGATGATGGGTTGCTAGAGTGACAGAAGCTTAAACCCTATTTTATGCGTTGCTTCGTAAGGGGCTGATTTGGATCCATATGTTTCATGCCATGGTTAGGTTTACCTTAATACTTCTTTTGTAGTTGCGGATGCTTGCAAGAGGGGTTAATCATAAGTGGGATGCTTGTCCAAGGAAGGGCAATACCCAAGCACCGGTCCACCAACATATCAAATTATCAAAGCAATGAACGAGAATCATATGAACGTGATGAAAACTAGCTTGACGATAATTCCCATGTGTCCTCGGGAGCATTTTCCTTCATATAAGAGTTTTTCCGGGCTTGTCCTTTGCTACAAAAAGGATTGGGCTATCTTGCTGCACCTTATTTACTTTTATTACTTGTTACCCGTTACAAATTACCTTATCACAAAACTATTTGTTACCGATAATTTCAATGCTTACAGAGAATACCTTACTGAAAACTGCTTATCATTTCCTTCTGCTCCTCGTTGGGTTCGACATTCTTACTTATCGAAAGGACTACGATAGATCCCCTATACTTGTGGGTCGTCATATACCATCCTCGAAGGGGTCAAGTGAGCACGTGTAAAGGAGATGATTCACCTTTGTGTATGTGAAATAGATGTCACACGTGTCACTCGCCGAACGAACTCTTGACATGGTGATGTCCCTAGGATGCTCCGCATCATCTCCCCCCCTTTGGAAAGATTCGACCTCGGATCGGAAACCAAATCACCATGGGAAAGAGATGGCTTCACCGTGTAGAAGTGGACGTTCACCAAGTACTCGTCATCTTCACGCTCGCAATGGGCACTCTCTAATGTCGCACCGTCTAGTGATTCTTTCAAAAGGAGCAAGGACAACAAACACTTGGAAAAACAAATATGGTTAGCGTTAGTGCAAAACCAAGCATTCAAGAGGTGATTCACCAAACAAGTGTTGTCATCATGCATAGCATAAGGTGTGACAAAGGATTGTGACATGGCATGTAAGCATATCAACCGAGCACAAGCAAACATATCATGGAGACAAGTATGAAATTGTGAGGTAGAGATGCAAATATGTGTGACAAGAGAATAAGCATCTACCTCGTTCTCATAGAAAGCATTCACAAATTGCCTAATGAAAGGTCTATGGTAGGCATAGGAATCATTCACAACACCAAATAAAATGAAGTGTCTAAACACATGGGACAAGTGCCAGACTGTGACGGCCCGAGACCGATGTGCCAGGTGTCCTCCAGTTATTCGCTGTCGTTGCCTTGTCATTGCTTGCGTGTCATGCATCTCATATCATGTCATCATGTGCATTTCATTTGCATACATGTTCGTCTCATGTATCCGAGCATTTTTCCCGTTGTCCGTTTTGTAATCCGGCGCTCCTATGTCATCCGGTGTCCATTTCTACCTCTTTTCGTGTGCGGGTGTTAAACGTTTTTCGGATTGGACCGGGACTTGCCATGCGGCCTTGGTTTACTACCGGTAGACCGTCTGTCAAGTTTCGTGCCATTTGGACTTCGTTTGATACTCCAACGGTTAACCGAGGGATCGAAAAGGCCTCGGGTGTGTTGCAGCCCAACACCCCTCCAAAGTCGCCCAAAACCCACCAAAACCCCTCCCATCGTCTAGAGCGTTCGATCACGATCGCGTGGCCGCAAACTGCACCTTATTTGGACTCTCCTAGCTCCCTCTACCTATAAATATGTGGCTCTCCCCGAAAATCTCGCAGTCCAAACCCTAACCTTCGTCCTTCTTGCGCCACCAGACACGTCCGCCCGGTGGCCGGACATGTCCACCCCGGCCGGCCACGTCGCGCGACCAAAGGCGCACCGCCACGCCACCGTCGCCGCCGCCCTCGGCCTATCTGCTTGCGCCACATCATCCCGCGCCTCTCTTCCTCCCCGCCGCGACCCGTGGGGCCCGAGGCAGGCCCGCCCGGGCCCGGAGCCGCCCG
>NC_041390.1:276337610-276341339 GCF_002162155.2 Triticum dicoccoides
GCAGCAGCTCCGCCCCGCGACTCGCCGCTGCTCCGCCGCAGCCGCCATGGCCTCGAGCTCCGGCCACCGCGGCTCTGCGCTGCCTCGTCGTCGTACCTCGCCGGCCCCGCCGTCGTCAGCTCGCCGTCGCCGTCCCGGAGCTCCGGCGAGCTCCGCCATCTCCGGCCGCCGCCATCGTCGTCAATTCCAGCGAGAGCGCCACCGCCCCGAAATCCGTGCGATCTGGATCTGAGATCTAGATCCCCTCTCGGTTGACTTTTTCTCCTCTAACCCTAAACTTTTTACATTTTTCATCACATCATAGCTCTGCATCCGTAGCTCCGATTCGTGTGTGTAGCATATCAAAATGTTCGCCTCGACGAGTACATCATTTCATCTCATTGCATCATTTTCATTTGAGATCATCTTGATGCCCGAAATGCTGTTGGAAGAGGGCTATGTGATGAATTTGTCAGATCTGTTTCAGCAAATAGCTATTTGTCATTTTTGCCATGTTTAATGTGTGCATGCTATGATTCTGAGCTCTACATGTGTTTTGTTATATGCCATGCCATCTTTTGAGAGGTGCTTGCCATGTATTTTTGAGATATTTGTGTTGACTAGCACAAGCTTGCAAAGTAGCATAATTGGTAATGCTGATTTCAGGGACAGTATTTCACCAAAGTCCTTGTCCTGATTTTGTTGTTATGTCATATGTTCAGGTTGTTTCCTAGTGATCCGTGCCTCTTTTGAGGATGATCAGTAAGGATGTTTTGTTAACATTGTGGTACTCTATCCATCCATGTCTTTGTTTGCAATTATGGAGCACCCTAGCTTGAGTCAATCGAGCTCTACTTTTGCTATAAAGTGAATCCTGGCAGATTGTTGACATGTTTAGCGATTTTGCCGAGGTTGTTGCTATTGATCCGTGCATGCTATGATGTTGTTCTTGCCATGTCTAGCTTCTATGCCATGTCTTCTTGATGGGTGTATGCTTAGTTTGTCATGCCATGCTCTGTAGTGAGTGCATCGAGCTTCTTAACATGCCTACTTGTTAACCGATTTGCATGCTCCAGTTTTTCACTAAGTCTGAATCTGTTTATATTTTTGCCATGTTCACATGCTTGCAATTGTATTTTCTGATCCCTTTTGGCTCAAGGTCACTAAGGGACTTTTGTTAAGTGCTTTGAGTAACTTCATGCCATTCCTTGGTTTGCCATGTTAAGTTCCTTTAGCATGTAGTTTTCATGCTCTAAAGTGTGCTTCATGCTGATAAATTCCAGAGTTGTGTTAATTTCACTAAGTCTGAAACCTGTTATCATTTGCACTTTTGCCATGTTTGTTTGAACCTGTTAATGGATGAATTAGCCGTAGCTCAGTGTTCATATTTTGTCAAGCTTCATGAGTGGATACCTGTCATGTATTGTGTTGCCATGTTTGAGTGCAGTAGCTTATTTATCTTGATGCATTTAGAAGGCTACTTGTTGTTTATCGCAGACCGGTGCCATATTTGTTTTGCTTGCCATTTCCAAACCGTGCATCCGATTCCGGTGATCTTTATATCGATTTCAACCGAAATCACCTCACCTTTCCAGTGGCACTCTTGGATTTCCAAGTTGAGGCCAGGTTCAATCATTCCTTTCCAAATCATGCATGTGCATCGCATACCGCATCCCGCATATCATACCATGTTCGTGTGTTGGTTGTTTACTATGTTGTGTGCTTCTTTCCGGTGTTGCTTCTTCGGGTTGGTTCCGATAATGTCGCGTTTGTGAGGACCCGTTCGACTATGTCCGTTTGTCTTCTTTATGGACTCGTTCTTCTTCCATGCGGGATTTCAGGCAAGATGACCATACCCTCGAAATCAGTTCTATCTTTGCTTGCTAGTTGCTCGCTCTTTTGCTATGCCTATGCTGCGATACCTACCACTTTCTTATCATGCCTCCCATATTGTTAAGTCAAGCCTCTAACCTACCTTGTCCTACCAAACCGTTGGTTGGCTATGTTACCGCTTTGCTCGGCCCCTCTTATAGCGTTGTTAGTTGCAGGTGAAGATTGGAGTTTGTTCCATGTTTGGAACATGGTTATTTTGTTGGGATATCACAATATCTCTTATTTAATTAATGCATCTATATACTTGGTGAAGGGTAGAAGGCTCAGCCTTATGCCTGGTGTTTTGTTCCACTCTTGTCGCCCTAGTTTCCATCATATCGGTGTTGTGTTCCCGGATTTTGCGTTCCTTACACGGTTAGGTTATAATGGGAACCCCTTGACAGTTCGCCTTGAATAAAACTCCTCCAGCAATGCCCAACATTGGTTTTACCATTCGCTACCTAGCCTTTTCTTTCCCTTGGGTTCTACAGACTCAAGGGTCATCTTTATTTAACCCCCCCGGGCCAGTGCTCCTTTGAGTGTTGGTCCAAGCAGAGCCACTTGCAGCGCCACCTCGGGGAAACTCGAGGGCTGGTTTTAGTTGTACGTAGTCCTCATCTGAGTGTGCCCTGAAAACGAGATATGTGCAGCTCCTATCGGGATTTGTCGGCACATTCGGGCGGTGTTGCTGGACTTGTTTTACCATTGTCGAGGATGTCTTGTAACTGGGATTCCGTGCCTGATCGGGTCATCCCACTAGAAGGAATATCCTTCGTTGACCGTGAGAGCTTGTGATGGGCTAAGTTGGGACACCCCTGTAGGTATTTGAACTTTCGAAAGTCGTGCCCGCGGTTATGGGCAGATGAGAATTTGTTAATGTCCGGTTGTAGAAAACCTAAAGTTGACCTTAATTAAAATACATCAACTGCGTGTGTAACCTTGATGGTCTCTTCTCGGCGGAGTCCGAGAAGTGAACACGGTGTTGGAGTTATGCTTGACGTAAGTTGTTCTAGGATCACTTCTTGATCATAGTTTCTCGACCGTGCTTTTGCCTTCTCTTCTCACTCTCTTTTGCGAATATGTTAGCCACCATATATGCTAGTCGCTTGCTGCAGCTCCACCTCATACCTTTTACCTTACGCATAAGCTTAATGTAACACCCCAAATATGATTTACCTAATATGTAATCCAACTCTTGCCGTTTCCGGCGTTAAGTTATTTTATTTTCTCGGGTTCGGGTTTTTTGTCTCCTTGTGTTGTTATCGTTCTCATGCATCTCATATCATGTCATCATGTGCATTGCATTTGCATACGTGTTCGTCTCATGCATCCGAGCATTTTCCCCGTTGTCCGCTTTGCATTCCGGCGCTCCGTTCTCCTCCAGTGGTCATTTCTACCTTCTTCTCGTGTATGAGGGTTAAACATTTCCGGATTGGACCGAGACTTGCCAAGCGGCCTTGGTTTACTACCGGTAGACCGCCTGTCAAGTTTCGTACCATTTGGACTTTATTTCATGCTCCAACGGTTAACCGAGGGACCGAAAAGGCCTCGTGTGTGTTACAGCCCAACACCCTTCCAATTTGGCCCAAAACCCACCAAAACCCTCTCCATCATCTAGAGCGTTCGATCACGATTGCGTGGCCGAAAACCGCACCTCATTTGGACACTCCTAGCTCCCTCTATGCCTATAAATACACCCCCTCCGAAATTCGCGGTTCCCCTCTCCCGAAACCCTAGATCCATCTCAACCCGCCGCTGCCGGACAAAATCTCGCAGGCCGGACATTGTCCGACCCGTGCCGCCGCCGCCACGTGTCACTGCCCGAGTGGACCGCCGCCTCCTCCACCGCGCAGCCCTGGGAGCCCGTCGCCGGCCCCC